>NC_092334.1:61897763-62205394 GCF_046630445.1 Rutidosis leptorrhynchoides
CAGGTAGTGATAATATCGGAGCGGTAGTCAATTCTTCTTCAGAGTTTGAAAAGCAGTCTCTTGTTCATCATTCCACTCATACTTCTTTCCCTTGTACGTTAAAGCAGTCAGAGGTTTCACTATATGAGAGAAATCTTGAATGAACCTTCTATAGTAACCTGCCAACCCTAGAAACTGACGAATCTGAGTAGGAGTCTTCGGAATTTCCCACTTCTCAATTACCTCAATCTTGACAGGACTAACTTGTATTCCCTGTTTACTAACAACATGTCCAAGGAATTTAACTTCTCTTAACCAGAAATCACACTTAGAGAACTTAGCGTACAACTCTTCTTTTCTCAACAAATCAAGTACCAACTTCAAGTGTTCTTCGTGTTCTTTATCACTCTTGGAATAGATAAGAATGTCGTCGATGAAAATGATAATGAATTTGTCCAGATAGGGTCTAACACAGCAGGTGCGTTTGTCAATCCGAACAGCATAACAAGGAATTCGTAGTGACCATAACGAGTGCGAAAAGAGGTTTTCGGAATATCAGTTTCTTTAACGCGCAATTGGTGATAACCAGAACGAAGATCAATCTTAGAATAAATGGACGAACCTTGAAGCTGATCGAACAGATCATAAATTCTCGGAAGAGGGTAACGATGCTTAACATTAAGCTTGTTTAATTCGCGATAATCAATACACAATCAGAACGAACCATCTTTCTTCTTAACAAACAAAACAAGAGCTCCCCAAGGGGATGAACAATGACGAATGAGATATAGTTGAAACCAACAAAGGAAGAAATATAGAGAGTAACCCTATCAGTGGTAACGATGTTTAGGACAATTCCTTCAAAGGGGATGACGAGGATCATGAACTCAAGGTAAGTTTTTATTACATTTCTGAAAGGAAGACGTACGAAAGGTTTAATCTTTCAACGAGAGTGAACTTCCTCGCATAATTAGCGAGTCAATCTAGGATTCATCCATATTCTTAAATTTATGTGCGTATTAAAAGAAACGCAAATCATAGGTTATAAAGAATGGCCGACTCAAGGTGAGATGAATCTCCAAAAATAATTTCGTGCACCTCAAAGTATTGAATCCTAGGATTGATGTTTACAAGGGTGTTGCGATTAACCGCGAATATTGAGAGTAGATGTGATGACCCAGAAATTTCCTACCAAATTTAAACTTGATCTTTATTTGATTTCGACACGATAAGCAGAGTCTATTAAATTGAATCTCAAAATTTTTTAACTGTTTACATGGAAAACAGTTAACCTTTGATTATTCCCGACGATTCATGAACAATTGTGTGCAAATAAATATACAAATATATATATAAATATATATAAATATATATAATATTAATAAAGTATAATTTAATCAATTAAAAAAATATATATATAAAATGACAAAATAAATAAGTTATTATTAAGATGAATATATATAAATAGATATATGATATTATTATGAATCTATATGGATATATATATATATATATATATATATATATATATATATATATATATATATATATATATATATATATAAAGAATTCTATTAATAATTTTTATAGTGTAACATTTATAAAATATTTAAATATTCAATATTCAATAGATGTATTCATATAATATATGATATAATTATAATTATCAATAAATGTAATTACAAGTTGTATTATTAATATACATATATAAAAAAGTTAAAATATAATTGTTATAATAATATTATTACTTTCATTATTATTATTGAAATAAGTATTAAAATTAATATCGGTATTAATTATATTATGATATAAATATGAAATTTGATATGTAAAATTATTAACATTATTATTATCATTAATGATATTAATATTTTATTAGTATTATGAATAATATTATTATTACCATTTTTATAGTTAATATCATTATTATTATCTATTATTATTATAATTATTATTAATATTAATATAATTATTATTAGTGTTATTATTAATATTTATTAGAAAATAATAAATTTTATTATTATTAACATTAATAATATCTTTATTACCATTGGTATCATTATTATTTAATTATTATTATTATTAATATAATTATTAATTATTAATTATTAATATTAATTATTATATAAATTATATACAAGTGACTAGCGTACGATTTTGATACACATATCTATCAAAATGTATTAGATTGATCTTCCTGTCTCTAAATCCTGTACAATTCACGAATTAATTCACATAACTTGCCAAAATCTGTTAGCAATCCCATTCAACCTTTTAATTTTTATTTATTTTTATTTTTTTCTCACTGATTGAACCTCTCGACTCATTCTCACTATAAAACAATTCATTTATGTGTTTAGTAATTCATTCTCCCTTCTTTCATCGAATATAAGTTATACATTTCAACGAATTTCAAGGGAATTGCTCCTGTCCCTTGTTCTTGGTTTAGTTTTTCAAACATCTCGATTAATTAATGAATTTCAAAAATTAGAAATGCAGTGGTGTTAAGAATCTTTCGTTTAAACTTTCTGGAAAGTCTCAAATTCCAATTTTTAATATCAAGTAAGAATTTTGAAGTTAAAGTTAATTTCTAAAAAGTCAAACATCGTGTTCTTCGTAAAATTCGAACTCTAGTTGCTGTTTCTGATTCAATTGGTGATTTAGAAAGCTTCTTTGAATGATTTAAAAGGTATTTCATGTTGTAGTCTTAAGCTAAAATGATCTCAAATTCAAATTCAATATATGAGTTGTTCTTCGTGATTTTTTTACTGAAATTCAAATTATTTATTTTTCGGTTTTAATAAACTGAATCAACCAAAATGAATTGTTTTTTGTTTCATATAATGGTTTAAAACAAATTGATAATAAGTTGTTTTGATTGAATTGAATCTGGGTCGGCTGTTTGATGAGGAAGAAAGGAAAGACAGAAACACGAACATATATATATATATATATATATATATATATATATATATATATATATTAAAATAGAAAAACAGTGTTGGTCGAGTGGTTAAGTGTTGTTTCAGGTTTACAAGAGGTCTCGGTTCGAGCCCCAGCAGTGGCGTATTTTTTTTTTGGAACTCGTTTTCTTCAAACGTTGTAAACTAATTTATTATTCTTTATTATTATTATTATTATTATTATTATTATTATTATTATTATTATTATTATTATTATTATTGTTATTATTATTGTTGTTATTATTATTATTATTATTATTGTTAGTTTAAAACACTTAGTATTATTAATACATGTATTATTATAAATATTATCATTTATTATTTTTATGATTATAATTACTAATATGATTATTATTATTATTATTATTATTATTATTATTATTATTATTATTATTATTATTATTATTATTGCTATTACTAATATTATTATCATCATTAAAAAATATGATTTTTTTAACAATTATAAAAGTATGATTATCATTAAAAAAAAATATTACTATTAATATTATTATCATAAGTATTATTATTATTATAATTATTATCATCATTAATATTAATATTAAGATTATTATTACTACTATTATAAGTATTATGAATTGGTTACGAATATAATTAAAACTATGTGTCATGTTATAAAAGATTATAAAATGTGTAAGATTTAGAACATAATGTAAAGTTAATAGAAGTGTTACGAAGATTCTTTTTATAAAAAGATGATCAATAATCATAGGTTATAATTTGAACTTGAACATGAAAATAATTATGATATAAGAATAATCATGGTTATGAACTTTTAAACGAAGTATTATTATTATTATCATTATAACTAATATATATAGATATATTATAATTATTATCATGATGATAATTATTATTATTATCATAACTATCAGTAACAGAAAAATTGATATTTTTACAAGTATTATTATTAATATCACTATACTTATTATTAAAATAATTATTATTAACATTATTACTTTATTTAGTAATATCAAGTATTATTATTATTATTATTAATATAACTTTTGTATCATTATAATTACTATTAGTAACAAACAAATAATATATATAAAACATATTTAAAACATATAACATAGCAAAAATAAATATTTTCATATACGAAAAGAATATATGAGACATATATATATTATTAATATAAAAATGATATAATTAATAAACTAAATATATATAAACTTATTCGATTACGGTTGTGTGTATTAATAGATATACAATGGATATAGGTTCGTGAATCCGAGGTCAACCCTGCACTTGTTCAGTGCCGTCATATGCATAAATTACTACGAAATACAGTATGGTGAGTTTCATTTGCTCCCTTTTTAAATGCTTTTGCAATATATATTTTTGGGACTGAGAATATATGCGCTTCTTTTATAAATGTTTTACGAAATAGACACAAGTAATCGAAACTACATTCTATGGTTGGATTATCAAAATTGAATATCACCCTTTTAGCTTGGTAGCCTAAGAATTAGTGAACGCCACTAATTGACGTGAATCCTGAAGATAGATCTATGGACATAACGAACCCCATCCAAGTTATGGATGCTTTAGTACTTCGATTTTTATATACAGATGAGTATACCTGTATATTTAGGGATATTCTATATGCATTTGTTAATGTCGGTTACCAGGTGTTCACCATATGAATGAATTTTTATATAGATAAGTGTTCCTGTATTATAATTTTTGCAGATGAGTGTTCCTGCAGTTAACTGTGAAAATTAAATCTTGTGGTCTATTAAAATTATAGAAATGATTATTATGATAAACTAATGAACTCACCAACCTTTTGGTTGACACTTGAAAGCATGTTTATTCTCAGGTATTAAAGAAATCTTCCACTGTGCATTTGCTCATTTTAAAGATATTACTTGGAGTCATTCATGACATATTTCAAAATACGTTGCATTCGAGTCGTCGAGTTCATCAAGATTATTATTAAGTCAGTTATAGTTGGATATATTATGAAATGGTATGCATGCTGTCAACTTTCGATGAAATGTTTTGTAGTGACCCGAACTTTTCCATGTTTATATATATATTAAATGAAATTGTTATTTACATGATTAAGTGTTTCCAACATGTTAAGCAATCAAACTTGTTAAGACTTGATTAATTGAAATAGGTTTCATATAGACAATTGACCACCCATGTTGACCGGTGATTCACGAACGTTAAAACTTGTAAAAACTATACGATGACATATATATGGTTATATATATAGTTAACATGATTTTATTATAAGTATGTATCTCATTAGGTATTTTAACAATGAGTTATATACATAAAAAATGAGACTATTAATTTAAGAAACTCGAAAACGATATATATAACGATTATCATTATAACAACGTCTTACTAGGTACATATGAATCATATTAAGATATTGATACACTTGGTTAATTATGTTAAATGATAAGTAAATATATTATTAAGTGTATTAACAATGAAATACTTATGTAAAAATAAGACTACTAACTTAATGATTTCGAAACGAGACATATATGTAACGACATTTAACTGTATATATATCATACTAAGATATATTATATATCATAATATCATGATAATATAACAATTTAACATCTCATTTGTTATAATAAACAATGGGTTAACAACATTCAACAAGATCGTTAACCTAAAAGTTTCAAAACAACATTTACATGTAACGACTAACGATGACTTAACGACTCAGTTAAAATGTATATACATGTAGTGTTTTTATATGTATTCATACACTTTTGAAAGACTTCAAGACACTTATCAAAATACTTCTACTTAACAAAAATGCTTACAATTACATCCTCGTTCAGTTTCATCAACAATTCTACTCGTATGCACCTGTATTCGTACTCGTACAATACACAGCTTTTAGATGTATGTACTATTGGTATATACACTCCAATGATCAGCTCTTAGCAGCCCATGTGAGTCACCTAACACATGTGGGAATCATCATTTGGCAACTAGCATGAAATATCTCATAAAATTACAAAAATATGAGTAATCATTCATGGCTTATTTACATGAAAACAAAATTACATATCCTTTATATCTAATCCATACACCAACGACCAAAAACACCTACAAACACTTTCATTCTTCAATTTTCTTCATCTAATTGATCTCTCTCAAGTTCTAGCTTCAAGTTCTAAGTGTTCTTCATAAATTCCAAAAGTTCTAGTTTCATAAAATCAAGAATACTTCCAAGATTGCAAGTTTACTTCCAAGTTTTCTAAATCCATTCCAAGTAATCATCCAAGATCAAGAAACCTTTGTTACTTACAGTAGGTTATCTTTCTAATACAAGGTAATAATCATATTCAAACTTTAATTCAATTTCTATAACTATAACAATCTTATTTCGAGTGGAAATCTTACTTGAAATTGTTTTCGTGTCATGATTCTGCTTCAAGAACTTTCAAGCCATCCAAGGATCCTTTGAAGCTAGATCTATTTTTCTCATTTCCAGTAGGTTTATCCAAGGAACTTGAGGTAGTAATGATGTTCATAACATCATTCGATTCATACATATAAAGCTATCTTATTCGAAGGTTTAAACTTGTAATCACTAGAACATAGTTTAGTTAATTCTAAACTTGTTCGCAAATAAAAGTTAATCCTTCTAACTTGACTTTTAAAATCAACTAAACACATGTTCTATATCTATATGATATGCTAACTTAATGATTTAAAACCTGGAAACACGAAAAACACCGTAAAACCGGATTTACGCCGTCGTAGTAACACCTCGGGCTGTTTTGGGTTAGTTAATTAAAAACTATGATAAAATTTGATTTAAAAGTTGTTATTCTGGGAAAATAATTTTTATTATGAACATGAAACTATATCCAAAAATTATGGTTAAACTCAAAGTGGAAGTATGTTTTCTAAAATGGTCATCTAGACGTCGTTCTTTCGACTGAAATGACTACCTTTACAAAAACGACTTGTAACTTATTTTTCCGACTATAAACCTATACCTTTTCTGTTTAGATTCATAAAATAGAGTTCAATATGAAACCATAGCAATTTGATTCACTCAAAACGGATTTAAAATGAAGAAGTTATGGGTAAAACAAGATTGGATAATTTTTCTCATTTTAGCTACGTGAAAATTGGTAACAAATCTATTCCAACCATAACTTAATCAACTTGTATTATATATTATGTAATCTTGAGATACCATAGACACGTATACAATGTTTCGACCTATCATGTCGACACATCTATATATATTTCGGAACAACCATAGACACTCTATATGTGAATGTTGGAGTTAGCTATACAGGGTTGAGGTTGATTCCAAAATATATATAGTTTAAGTTGTGATCAATACTGAGATACGTGTACACTGGGTCGTGGATTGATTCAAGATAATATTTATCGATTTATTTCTGTACATCTAACTGTGGACAACTAGTTGTAGGTTACTAACGAGGACAGCTGACTTAATAAACTTAAAACATCAAAATATATTAAAAGTGTTGTAAATATATTTTGAACATACTTTGATATATATGTATATATTGTTATAGGTTCGTGAATCAACCAGTGGCCAAGTCTTACTTCCCGACGAAGTAAAAATCAGTGAAAGTGAGTTATAGTCCCACTTTTAAAATCTAATATTTTTGGGATGAGAATACATGCAGGTTTTATAAATGATTTACAAAATAGACACAAGTACGTGAAACTACATTCTATGGTTGAATTATTGAAATCGAATATGCCCCTTTTTATTAAGTCTGGTAATCTAAGAATTAGGGAACAGACACCCTAATTGACGCGAATCCTAAAGATAGATCTATTGGGCCTAACAAACCACATCCAAAGTACCGGATGCTTTAGTACTTCGAAATTTATATCATATCCGAAGGGTGTCCCGGAATGATGGGGATATTCTTAAATATGCATCTTGTTAATGTCGGTTACCAGGTGTTCACCATATGAATGATTTTTATCTCTATGTATGGGATGTGTATTGAAATATGAAATCTTGTGGTCTATTGTTACGATTTGATATATATAGGTTAAACCTATAACTCACCAACATTTTTGTTGACGTTTAAAGCATGTTTATTCTCAGGTGAATACTAAGAGCTTCCGCTGTTGCATACTAAAATAAGGACAAGATTTGGAGTCCATGTTTGTATGATATTGTGTAAAAACTGCATTCAAGAAACTGATTTCGATGTAACATATTTGTATTATAAACCATTATGTAATGGTCGTGTGTAAACAGAATATTTTAGATTATCATTATTTGATAATGTACGTAAAGCTTTTTGAACCTTTATTTATGAAATAAAGGTTATGGTTTGTTTTAAAAATGAATGCAGTCTTTGAAAAACGTCTCATATAGAGGTCAAAACCTCGCAACGAAATCAATTAATATGGAACGTTTTTAATCAATAAGAACGGGACATTTCAGTTGGTATCCGAGCATTGGTCTCAGAGAACCAGAAAATTTGCATTAGTGTGTCTTATCGAGTTTGTTAGGATGCATTAGTGAGTCTGGACTTTGACCGTGTTTTCTTTAAAAATGATTGCTTAACATTTTTGTTGGAAACTATATATTATTAACATGTATATATTATGTGATATATTAATCTCTTAACATGTTTGATATTGTGTGATAGATGTCTACCTCTAGCACAAATCACATTGACTCGCCTAATAATAACGAAGAGTCGAATATATATTGGACTGATTCACAAGTTCCCGAAGAAGAACCGGAAGAAGAATCAGAACCGGAAGAAGAATCAGAACCGGAAGAGGAGGAACCGGAGGAGGAAATAGAACCGGTGGGGGAAATAATAAAACGGGTAAGTAAAAGAAAATCCTCAACCAACCGACCAAGGTTAATTATGGTCAATGGTGTTTCCGCCAAGGAAGCAAAATATTGGGAGGATTACCAATTCTCCGGTGAATCGGATTCCGACGAGAATTCCGATGATGTTATAGAAATTACCCCAACTGAATTTAAAAAGGCAAAAGAAAATAATAAGGGAAAGGGAATAAAAATAGAGAAATCTAATTCTAACCCCGATGAACTTTATATGTATCGTCAACCCCCGAAGCCCTTAAGTTGTAACAATAACCTGGGAACCTCTAAACCACCAGGTTTTTCTAAACCATTGTGGAAAACGACAGCTCGTATTAGGGGAACATCATATATCCCTAGAAACTTGGCAAAACGAACCAAAACCGAAGAAGAAGAAACGAGCGAGTCGGAATAAGATAGTTGTATTCGTGTGGTGTAATATATGTAATATAGTGTGCTTATGCTTTATGATATATGTAAAAATTGCTTGTATTAATAAGTATTTTTTTTTTATGAATCTAACTCTTGTCTATTTTACAGTATAAAAACACAAAATGGATAGACAACCCAATATTTTAAGAGACCTACCCGGAGACATGATTGATGAAATCTTGTCTAGAGTCAGTCAGAATTCTTCGGCACAACTATTTACGGCGAAATCAGTTTGTAAGATATTCGAAGAACGTTCCAAGAATGTCTTGGTTTATAAGAGACTTTCGTTTGAAAGATGGGGGATATCACATTGGGAAACCCATAAGTTACGATGTGTTTACTTTGACGCATATATTGCGGGGAACCTAAATGCTATTTTACGCAACGGGTTTTGAAATTATTTTGACTCAATGTATCCGAATATAGGACTTCATGATTTAGAAAAAGTGGCTAACATGCAACATAAAGAAGCATGCTATGCTTACGGGTTAGTAATGTTCGCTTCTCACCAAAGTGAGAAAAAGAACATCGGGCTACAACTATTAAACAAAACGTTCCCACAAGTGACGGAGTTGGTAATTGGGGTAAGAAATGAGGTTTTTAGGTTATTACGAGACTGTTGGTCATTACGTAACCCTCGTCCCTTTGACGACGTTACAACACGCTGTCTTATCAACGGCCATAACGGTTATGTTCCACAAGACCAAGGATGGGAAGTAGTCCTAGTAAAACCAGAATGCATGACTTGTTTTTGGACGTATGAATTACGTGTCTTTATTGCCTTTGCTGAACGACTTGTGTACTAGCTAGAATTATCTTCACAACCATCTTGTATCAAAGTTATTGTGTGCTATATTTCATGCTTTATGTAAAATAAGCGGTATTGTAAGTTTGTAAAATATTGTATAAAAGTTTGAACGCGAAATATTATTATAATCAGTTTTTCATATAGAATTGTAGTAGTTGAATTGTATATTAGCTACTAAGTATGAACTTAACGGGTAGGTACTACCCGAATTTAAACTTATAAAACGCTAATATGAAGAAAAAGCTTTTATAAATGAGTTCATATTATGCTACGAAATACTATTAACTACTCTTAATATTCTGTATGATTAACTTGTTCCATTTGACTATTTTGAAGGAAATGGCACCGACTACTCGACACACCGTGAATATGAATGAAGAGGAATTCCGTACTTTTCTAGCTTCAAACATAGCCGCAGTATAGGCTGCGCTACATACCAACAATAACCTTGGATCTAGCAGTACAGGAAATCGTGTAGGATGCACCTACAAAGAGTTCACTGCCTGCAAACCTTTGGAATTTGATGGAACCGAAGGACCGATCGGATTGAAACGGTGGACCGAGAAGGTCGAATCAGTGTTTGCCATAAGTAAGTGTACTGAAGAGGACAAAGTGAAGTACGCTACGCATACCTTCACAGGTTCTGCGTTAACATGGTGGAATACCTATCTAGAGCAAGTGGGACAAGATGATGCGTACGCACTACCGTGGTCAGCATTCAAGCACTTGATGAACGAGAAGTACCGTCCCAGAACTGAGATCAATAAGCTCAAGACAGAACTTAGAGGGTTACGAACCCAAGGATTTGATATTACCACGTACGAAAGACGATTCACAGAATTGTGCCTATTGTGTCCGGGAGCGTTCGAAGGTGAGGAAGAGAAGATCGACGCGTTTGTGAAAGGATTACCGGAAAGAATCCAAGAAGATATAAGTTCACACGAGCCCGCCTCCATACAACAGGCATGTAGAATGGCTCACAAACTAGTGAACCAGATTGAGGAAAGAATTAAAGAATAGGCGGCTGAAGAGGCCAATGTGAATCAAGTCAAAAGAAAGTAGGAGGAAAATGGTGATAAGAATCACCAATACAACAACAACAGCAATTACAACAATAATCGCAACAACTATCCCAACAATTGCAACATCAATCGCAACTACAACAAATGGCTCAACAACAACAACAACAACAACAACAACTACAACAATCATCCCAACAACAATAACAACCGCAACAACAACAATAATCAGAAGCAGCTATGCCAAAGGTGTGAAAAGTATCACTCGGGGTTCTGCACCAAATTTTGCAACAAGTGTAAAAGAAATGGTCATAGCGCGGTGAAGTGTGAGGTCTACGGACTAGGGGTTAACAGAACGAAAGGAACAAATGGTGTCGGAACGAGTAATGGCGGAGCAAGTAGTGTCGGAGCAAGTTATGCCAATGTAGTTTGTTATAAATGTGGAAAACCGTGCCAAATTATTAGAAATTTCCCGAACTAGGAGAACACGAATGGACAAGGCCGCGGAAGAGTTTTCAATATTAATGCGGCAGAGGCACAGGAAGACCCGGAGCTTGTTACGGGTACGTTTCTTATTGACAATAAATCTGCTTACGGTTTATTTGATTCGGGTGCGGATAGAAGCTATATGAGTAGAGATTTTTGTGCTAAATTAAGTTGTCCATTGACGCCGTTGGATAGTAAATTTTTACTCGAATTAGCAAACGGTAAATTAATTTCAGCAGATAATATATGCCGGAATTGAGAAATTAAACTGGGTAGCGAAATATTTAAGATTGATTTGATACCAGTAGAGTTAGGGAGTTTTGATGTAATAGTTGGCATGGACTGGCTGAAGAAGGTGAAAGCAGAGATCGTATGTTATAAAAATGCAATTCGCATTGTACGAGAAGATGGAGAACCCTTAATGGTGTACGGAGAAAAGGGCAACACGAAGCTACATCTTATTAGTAATTTGAAGGCACAAAAACTAATAAGAAAAGGTTGCTATGCTGTTCTAGCACATGTCGAGAAAGTACAAACTCAAGAAAAGAGCATCAATGATGTTTTTGTCGCAAAAGAATTTCCCGATGTATTTCTGAAAGAATTACCGGGACTACCTCCACATCGATCTGTTGAATTTCAAATAGATCTTGTACCAGGAGCTGCACCAATATCTCGTGCTCCTTATAGACTCGCACCCAGCGAGATGAAAGAACTGCAAAGCCAACTGCAAGAACTATTAGAACGTGGTTTCATTTGACCAAGCACATCACCATGGGGAGCTCCTGTTTTGTTTGTCAAGAAGATGGATGGTACATTTAGGTTGTGTATTGACTACAAAGAGTTGAACAAACTTACCATCAAAAACCGTTATCCACTGCCGAGAATTGACGACTTATTTGATCAACTACAAGGCTCGTCGGTTTATTCGAAGATCGATTTACGTTCTGGATATCATCAAATGCGAGTAAAGGAGGATGATATTCCAAAAACTGCTTTTAGGACGCGTTATGGTCATTACGAGTTTATGGTTATGCCGTTTGGATTGACTAACGCACCAGCTGTGTTCATGGACCTTATGAACCGAGTGTGTGGGCCATATATTGACAATTTTATCATTGTTTTCATCGATGACATACTTATTTACTCAAAGAATGATCAAGAGCACGAAGAACATTTGAGAAAAGTGCTAGAAGCATTGAGGAAAGAAAAACTGTACGCTAAGTTTTCAAAGTGTGCATTTTGGTTGGAAGAAGTTCAATTCCTCGGTCACATAGTGAACAAAGAAGGTATCCAGGTGGACCCGGCAAAGATTGAAACCGTTGAAAAGTGGGAAACCCCAAAAACTCTGAAGCATATACGTCAATTTTTAGGATTGGCTGGTTACTACAGAAGATTCATCCAAGATTTCTCCAAAATAGCAAAACCCTTGACTGCATTAATGCATAAAGGGAAGAAATTTTAATGGAAGGATGAACAAGAGAAGGCGTTTCAATTATTGAAGAAAAAGCTAACTACGGCACCTATATTGTCATTGCCTGAAGGGAATGATGATTTTGTGATTTATTGTGACGCATCAAAGCAAGGTCTCGGTTGTGTATTAATGCAACGGACGAAGGTGATTGCTTATGCGTCTAGACAATTGAAGATTCACGAGCAAAATTATACGACGCATGATTTGGAATTAGGCGCGGTTGTTTTTACATTAAAGACTTGGAGACACTACTTATATGGGGTAAAAATTATTATATATACCGACCACAAAAGTCTTCAACACATATTTAATCAGAAACAACTGAATATGAGGCAGCGTAGGTGGATTGAATTGTTGAATGATTATGACTTTGAGATTCGTTACCACCCGGGGAAGGCAAATGTGGTAGCCGACGCCTTGAGCAGAAAGGACTGAGAACCCACTCGAGTAAAATCTATGAATATAATGATTCACACTAACCTTACTACTCAAATAAAGGAGGCGCAACAAGGAGTTTTAAAAGAGGGAAATTTAAAGGATGAAATACCCAAAGGATCGGAGAAGCATCTTAATATTCGGGAAGACGGAACCCGGTATAGGGCTGAAAGAATTTGGGTACCAAAATTTGGAGATATGAGAGAAATGGTACTTAGAGAAGCTCATAAAACCAGATACTCAATACATCCTGGAACGGGGAAGATGTACAAGGATCTTAAGAAACATTTTTGGTGGCCAGGTATGAAAGCCGATATTGCTAAATATGTAGGAGAATGTTTGACGTGTTCTAAGATCAAAGCTGAACATCAGAAACCATCAGGTCTACTACAACAACCTGAAATCCCGGAATGGAAATGGGAAAACATTACCATGGATTTCATTACTAAATTGCCAAGGACTGCAAGTGGTTATGATACTATTTGGGTAATAGTTGATCGTCTCACCAAGTTAGCACACTTCCTGCCAATAAGAGAAGATGACAAGATGGAGAAGTTAGCACGACTGTATTTGAAGGAATTCGTCTCCAGACATGGAATACCAATCTCTATTATCTCTGATAGGGATGACAGATTTATTTCAAGATTCTGGCAGACATTACAGCAAGCATTGGGAACTCGTATAGACATGAGTACTGCCTATCATCTACAAACTGATGGGCAGAGCAAAAGGACGATACAAACGCTTGATGACATGCTACGAGCTTGTGTTATTGATTTCGGAAACAGTTGGGATCGACATCTACCGTTAGCAGAATTTTCCTACAACAACAGCTACCATTCAAGCATTGAGATGGCGCTGTTTGAAGCACTTTATGGTAGAAAGTGCAGGTCTCCGATTTGTTAGAGTGAAGTGGGGGATAAACAGATTAAGGGTCCGGAGATAATACAAGAAACTACCGAGAAAATCATCCAAATTCAACAAAGATTGAAAACCGCCCAGAGTCGACAAAAGAGCTACGCGGACAGTAAAAGAAAAGATATAGAGTTTGAAATTGGAGAAATGGTCATGCTTAAGGTTTCACCTTGGAAAGGCATTGTTCGATTTGGTAAACGGGGGAAACTAAATCCAAGGTACATTGGACCATTCAAGATTATAGATCGTGTCGGACCAGTAGCTTACCAACTGGAGCTACCTCAACAACTCGCGGCTGTACATAACACTTTCCACATCTCAAATTTGAAGAAATGTTTTGCTAAAGAAGATCTCACTATTCCGTTGGACGAAATCCAAATCAATGAAAAACTTCAATTCATTGAAGAACCCGTCGAAATAATGGATCGTGAGGTTAAGAGACTTAAACAAAACAAGATACCGATTGTTAAGGTTCGATGGAATGCTCGTAGAGGACCCGAGTTCACCTGGGAGCGTGAAGATCAGATGAAGAAGAAATACCCGCATTTATTTCCAGAAGATACGTCAACACCTCCAACTGCTTAAAATTTCGGGACGAAATTTATTTAACGGGTAGGTACTGTAGTGACCCGAACTTTTCCATGTTTATATATATATTAAATGAAATTGTTATTTACATGATTAAGTGTTTCCAACATGTTAAGCAATCAAACTTGTTAAGACTTGATTAATTGAAATAGGTTTCATATAGACAATTGACCACCCATGTTGACCGTTGATTCACGAACGTTAAAACTTGTAAAAACTATACGATGACATATATATGGTTATATATATAGTTAACATGATTTTATTATAAGTATGTATCTCATTAGGTATTTTAACAATGAGTTATATACATAAAAAATGAGACTATTAATTTAAAAAACTCGAAAACGATATATATAACGATTATCGTTATAACAACGTCTTACTAGGTACATATGAATCATATTAAGATATTGATACACTTGGTTAATTATGTTAAATGATAAGTAAATATATTATTAAGTGTATTAACAATGAAATACTTATGTAAAAATAAGACTACTAACTTAATGATTTCGAAACGAGACATATATGTAACGATTATCGTTGTAACAACATTTAACTGTATATATATCATATTAAGATATATTATATATCATAATATCATGATAATATAACAATTTAACATCTCATTTGTTATAATAAACAATGGGTTAACAACATTCAACAAGATCGTTAACCTAAAGGTTTCAAAACAACATTTACATGTAACGACTAACGATGACTTAACGACTCAGTTTCTATCAATGAACTTAATGGTAAGTTTCATTCTTAAACGGAGGATGAGAAGAATTGTGATCTAAACACTCTGTAGAGTAATGCGAAAATTTGATAAAATCAATCAAAGGAGTTTTGGAAAAGCTTTAAACGTTTGATGTGACAACATAAACGGAATGAAGTTCTTAGTAAATTTATAAGTATGTACAACGTGTACCATTTTATATAAAACAAATTGACTTAGTCAAGTAGCTCAATAAATGAGTGGTATTAAAATAATTTTAAAGGTATGATTTAGTATATACTAGCCAAAATAGGTAAGGGTAACTTTATTCATTTGAATCCATACGTACATATATGATTTTATAAATTGTATACATGACAAAATATTCCATTACTTCTATTCGCCCATAAATCTCGTGAGAACCGCCCAATTAAACAAATGTGTAAAACTCCCGATGATAAACATAGTATCTGTATTTCAGAGGTTACAAGTTGAAGTAAGATCGTGGAAGATCGAGCAAAGGACTTGAATCGCCGTGCGACATTTGACCAATAAATGTTACGAGGTCATGAAAACAAATGAGTTAAATGTTGTTTTGACTATTATCAGGACATAAGTCCTTGGGCCAAAACTGTTCCCGAGCGAAGCTGTTGCTAACAAGCGAGTTATGAAGGATAGAGCATGAGATAGATAATCTGGTTAAAACGAGCTTCTCGTATATCAACAAATAAGATAATGAATATTTTCCCTACCCATGTAATACATCGGAATTTCTGAATGAATATTGTAAAAAATTTCTTTGACTCGCTTTATATTCCTCATGTCACAATATTGAGACTTCTTTATGAATTAACGTAATATAATCACGTTGGCCTGACGCCATTATATTTCACTAATTCATAGTTCCATTCCAATAGCACTACATGAGGTCAAGACACGCGATCAACCTCGAATTTCCACACAATTTCCCTAAAATGATTTCTTAAACAATGTGCTAAGGATAACACAAGAGACAAAACATCAAAAGTAATGAATAGGAGTAACGATGACATAAAAATGTCTTCGAAGTACCAAGAATCACTAAAAGTCAAGAATGAAGTTTTTCGGTTCAAAAACCAAAGCACATAAGCACAACGGCACAAAGGCACGTAATATAACAAGAATGTTATATACCTAAACATAATAGCTGACATTGAAATGCCGAGCATTTAGAAGTCAAGAATGACATCTCGCGTAAGATAACTCAAACGTTATATACATAACCATAATAGATGACATAGAAATGTCGAGAATTTCAGAAGTCAAGAATGACATCCCTCGGTTTCACTACCCGAGGTGTTCTTATAAGGATAGTTCGCATGAGTCGGAGAATACGTTTAAACCGGAATGGGAGTTCCTCCCGGATTCAGAACATAACAGAGATGTATGTATGATAATAATATTCATACCATAGAATACAAATAGTCACATATAATAATATGCTATAGGTCGGGCTATAGACTAGACTCACTAATGCACCCTATTGACTCGGGTAACGACATCAATGCAGCCTAATTCCCTACAACCAAGGCTCTGATACCAACTGTGATGGCCCCGTCAATACACTTAACGGCTCCATCACTTAGTCCCACAGCTTGATCAAACTTAAATGAATTTAATAAACGACATTGCATTCTTTTATTTCAAAAGTTTCCCGAAAAGGAAAACATACCAAAATATGTAGTTTAAACAACCCAACATATTAATAACCAAAGTTGAAATTAAAACATTGTCAACAAAACCCACAAGTTTAAATTATCCAAAAATAGAATGCAAGTTCAAAGTTTCATAAATGTTTAACAAAATCTGCCCAAATGCATGCAGACTCTTCTAACACAGCAGAAGCATCAAATAAACTCAAGTACCTGTGAAAACATGCGAGTAAACTGTCAACAAAAATGTTGAGTGAATTATATGTTTAAATAAACGTATAAGCTTTAGACCACAAGATTCAAAATGTTAGAAAACATAAAACATTATCCCATTATCAATTAGCCACCTGGTAACCACTTAACCCTTTATTTACCCTTGCCCAACACATAAAATAATATACACTGAACAAGTGTATCTTCAACTAAATACGAAGTACTAAACATTCCGATTATAAATTGCTAGCGCGACTAGCTCGAAATGGGGTTGTCAAACCCGATAGATTTATCCGTAGGATTCGCGTTCACAGTAGAAACCAGTGATTACAGTTACCAGACTAGGGAATATTTTTGTTCAACTCATAATGAATAATTTAAATTTAATTGCCACTTGTGTCTAAACGTAAAATAAAATGCATGTAATCACATCCCAAAAATATACTTTGAAAAGTATATAAAAACGGGACTATAACTCACCTTAAAGCAAATGAAGTAACCAGACAAAAAATGCGAACAGCAATGAAGTAAAGTGATCAGGAATGATCACAAAGCCGACCTATAAATAAAGCAGGTCGATATAAATAACTAACTTAGGTCAAGTCTTAGTATGATAGCTATTATACATGTTGCAAGTATAAATAGAATAATACTCAACATGCATCGGTTTGATCGGAAAGCGTACGGACACACACTTTCTATTTTTAGAAAGTTTCTATTTTTAGCAGGCTTCCATTTTTGAAAAGTTTCTATTTTTAGAAAGTTTCTATTTTAGGAAAGTTTCTATTTTTGGAATGTTTCCAAATTTAGAATGTTTCCATATTTAGAAAGTTTCTATTTTTAGAAAGTTTATAAGTTAGGAAAGTTTCCTTAATTAGAAAGTCAACAAAAGTCAACTGAAAGTCAAATTCAATCGAAAGTCAACTCAAAAGTCAACATTGGTCAAACATAGTCAACATAAATTTTAAAAGTATAAGTTATATTAATAATATAGGTTATAATGTTAATTAAAGTCATATATGTATAATTATGTCATAACATAAGTTTAATTAAATTAAATGAATTATTAAAGTTAACATAAGTTTAAATGATATAATTAATATAACATAAGTATTTAATTAATTAATTAAATATTAGTCATAATGTAAGTATTATTAACTAATAATAAATTTTAAATCATATCATAAGTATTATTAATTAATAATGAATTATTAATCATATCATAAGTTTCTATTTATAATTATTAAATCATAAGTAGTTAATAATTAAATTATAATTAAATAATAACTAAGCCTTATAATAATTAAATAATTATTTAATCCTTATTATAAGTCTTATAATAATATCTCATTATATAAGTTTAATACGTATCATAAGTATTTTCCATTAATAATAAAAGTATTATTAATCATAAGTTTAATTAAATCATAGATAATTAAATAATGATATAATAAATATAAATCATAAGTCTTAAATTATAATAATTGCTTTTTATATCATAAGTAATTTATTAATAATGCAATTCATTATTTATATCATAAGTCATAATTATTAACCATAAGTTTTAATTAAAAGTTCATCGGGTCATAACTTGAGCCCCGGGAATCAGTTTTCGGCGAGTCTTATATATATCTTCGCCTAACCAATCCATCCGACACATTAGTGTGCTCAAGAACACCCCAAGAACAGCCACCAAGTTGTGACCTACAGCTATTATTCAACTTGGAGCTTTAATCCGTTCAAAAACATGGTTTAGTCATAACGGGTGATCCGTGGCTCGGATTTCGATGACCCGAACATGAAAGTTTATCCAATCATCAAAACTAACACACTAGTACACCCTAAAGACTCCAAAAGTGGTCACAAATTTGGACCATACCTGTACCAATTCGTTCTTACATTTTAATTTCAGTTAAACACCATTTTAATCATATCTAGAGCTCCGGGAATCGAAATAACATGAATTCGGAGTCTAAAATTAATGTCTTGATGAGAGTAACTCATCTAAACACTTTAATTTCACTTTTATATCAGTTATGTTCTCAGAAAATAACAAACAAACCGCTGTCCCAAAACAATTAAACCGAAAACATATATAATCGAACATTTCTACGCATACAATCAACAATACAATAACATATAAGCATCATACTATCATAATATCACATAAAAATAGAAAAATAAATGAAAAATTAAAAAGCTGGGGTTAGGGTTTATACCCTAATCCAGAAAAGAAAGATATGAGCGTGTAGAGATCGGAGAGATGAACGCGGTTGTGTAAACGATTAGAGGATCCAAGCTTTATTTTAGATGAAGATGATGATGATGGTGTGTATAGGTGACGGCCAAGGAGAGAAAAAGATTTTTTTGATTAAAATGAAATGTGTAGTGATTTAGGTTAAGAATTACCAAGTTTCAAAAATTTGCAACATCACCCCTCCACATAGGGAGTTCGGCTGAGATTTTTAACGGGGGTGGGCCCTACTAGCCCAACTTGATAAAATGTTAATTAGCTTGTGGCCCGAACCCTCGTTCGAAACCCGAAACGCGAAAACGCTACTATACGATTAATTATTCGGAGAGATATCAAATACGCGACGAAATATATATATATAAACACTATATATATTCATATGACATTAAAATATAATATTTAAAATAATTAGGACTTAAAAATCCCAAAAGCTCGACCGTTGGTTTGAAAACCGAAAAGATTTGCCGGATAGAAATCCGCGACACGTAGAAACGTACTATTTAAAATATGAATACAATTCATTTAACACATAATAATTAATATATTATTACTAAAATAATAATATAGGTCATGGAAATGACGTGGCGCGAATAACAGTTAACAGTCGTTAAATAATTAACGGTAAAAGATAACTGAAAAAGTAGGGTCGTTACATAGAGTGAAATGCCCCGTTCATATTAATTATAAACGTTTCATATTAATTGATTTCGTTGCGAGGTTTTGACCTCTATATGAGACGTTTTTCAAATCTTGCATTCGTTTTTAAAAACAACCATAACCTTTATTATTGAATAAAGGTCTTAATGACATACTTTAGATTGTCTATCAAAGACAATCTCCTCAAATAAATAAGTTTTTACACAACCCATTACAATATGATCAAATATATTACAACAAATACTCCGAATGAAAGTTTAAACAATATAAACAATTATGCCGATTCCAAATCTTGAACTTGGGTTGGCATACGACAGCGGAAGCGTTTTTAATATTCACCTGAGAATAAACATGCTTAAAACGTCAACAAAAATGTTGGTGAGTCATAGGTTTAATTTCTATATAATAATCATAACATTTAATAAGCCACAAGATTTCATTTAATTAAATGTGCATGATCATTACAACTGCAAAAATCATTTATACGATGAGTCGCCTGGTAACCGACCTTAACATAGAGCGCTTAAGATATCTGACATCATACATTCCACTATTCAAATGTATGACAAGAACCCTTCGAAGTACTAAAGCATTTTCACTATTCGAAAATGGGGGTGGTTGGTGCCCGTAGATCTACCTTTAGGATTCGCGTCAATTAGTGTTTTTCACTAATTCTTAGGTTACCAAGCATAATAATAATAAGTACAGATATCCGGTATAACAAATCAATCGTAGAATATAGTTCCATGAACTTGTGCTTGTTGTTGTTGTTGTTGTTGTTGTTGTTGTTGTTGTTGTTAGGGTTATTGTTGTTGAGTCGTTTGTTGTTGTTATTGTTGTGATTGGGATTGTTGTTGTTGTTGTTATTATTATTGGGATGGTTGTTGCGGTTATTGTTGCGGTTGTTGTTGTGATTATTGTTGTTGTTGGGGTGGTTGCGATTGTTGTTGTAGTTGTTGTTTTGATTATTGTTGTTGTACTAGTGACCCTGATCACTGCTTTCCTCCCACTTTCTTTTCCCTGTTTCATTATGGCCTCCTCGGCCGCTTCTTTCTTTATCCTTCCTGTAATTTAGCTTATCAATTTGTGGGCTATACGGCTCGCTTTCTGCATTGTTGCAGGGTCGTTAGCACCTACATGCTCTTGGATTCGTTCCGGCAACCCTTTTATGAATGCTTCAATTTTTGCTTCTTCGTCCTCAAATGCTCCAGGACACATTAAAGCCAGTTCATTGAAACGTCGCTCGTAGGTAGTGACATCTAACCCTTGGATTGTCAGTGCTTTAAACTCTGCCTTGAGCTTGTTGATTTCGGTTCTGGGACGGTACTCTTCCGTCATCATGTGCTTGAAAGCGGACCATGGAAGTGCGTAGGCGGTATTCTGTCCTACGTAATCCATGTAGGTATACCACCATGTCAAAGCAGTACCCCTGAAAGTATGTGTGGCATACTTAACTTTATCCTCTTCTGCGCAGTTGCTGATTGCGAACACGGCTTCAACCTTCTCTGTCCACCGCTTTAGTCCAACGGGTCCTTCAGTTCCTTCAAACTCATTGGGTTTGCAGACCATAAAAGCTTTGTAGGAACATCCTACCCGGTTGCCATTGTTTCCTCTACTGCTGGAACCCGATTGGTTATTGTTGTTCATTGCATTCACCACTGCAGCCATATTTGCAGCGAAAGCTTGAAGTTCTTCTGTGTTCAATTGTTGTTGTCTAGTAGCTGGAGGAGCCATTTACTTCAAAAATAGCCGACTGAGTTAATCATATAGAATTTTAGAAGTAGCCAAAAAGTATTTTGTAGCTTAATATGAACTTATTATTATAAAAGTCTTTTCTTCATATTAGCATTTTATAACTATAATAATGTTCATACTTAGCAGCTAACACACAAATTAACTACTAAAATTCTAATATGAAAAACTATGGTAAGTTATTACGTTACAACGTAATAATAAGTTGTAATAATAATAATAAACCTTCCATGCTTATTCTTATTATTATACAATCATAAGGAAAATTACATTGCGGATTTTCTTACAAACTTAAACACACAATATAATACATATTATACAATGCATGGAATACAAGATAGCTGCCGATGGTTCAAGAACGGCGAGATTTCTTAGATGTTGACGTTGTTTCTTTCTCGACCAAACGTTTGGATTTTCGTTTGAATAGTTCTTTTTCCAATTCCTCCCAATTGGTTCTTTCGGCTAATTGTTTGGGAGCAAAACCAACAGTCGTTATACAAGCGGTCATTTTATAAACTGGTCTCTTATGTGGTTCAGGTGGATGATCACAAACATTTTGGGTCATAATAGGTTCATCGGGTTTGGGATCGGGTATAACAGCCAAAAATTTTCCCAAATCACGTTGTGGTTCGGTAATTTCCACAACTTCTTCAGGATCCTCTTCTTCGGGTTCCTCTTCGGGATCTTCTTCTGGATCCTCTTCTGGAACCTCTACTCGCAATTGTGAATCTTCCCAATTTTCCCAACAATTTTTCACTTTAATGGTAGCACCAAAAGTTAACTTTTCCGTTGGTTCATAAGTCGTATGCTTTGACTCAGCCTCCGAATCACTTGATAAGTAAATGAAATCTGAATCACTAGATATGCTTATATGATCGGATGAAGTCATCTATCACATAATAGCATGCACGTTAAGAGAATGATATATCTTATAATATTTATATGTTAATAATCTTATGTTTCCAACAATTATATTAAGCAATCATTTTTAAAATAATTACGGTCGAAGTCCAGACTCACTAATGCATCAAAAATCAGTTAAACACACTAATGAAAAATTTTCTAATTCTCTAAGACCAACGCTCGGATACCAACTGAAATGCCCCGTTCATATTAATTATAAACGTTTCATATTAATTAGTTTCGTTGCGAGGTTTTGACCTCTATATGAGACGTTTTAAATCTTGCATTCGTTTTTAAAAACAACCATAACCTTTATTATTGAATAAAGGTCTTAATGACATAATTTAGATTGTATATCAAAGACAATCTCCTCAAATAAATAAGTTTTTATACAACCCATTACAATATGATCAAATATATTACAACAAATACTCCGAATGCAAGTTTAAACAATATAAACAATTATGCCGACTCCAAATCTTGACCTTGGGTTGGCATACGACAGCGGAAGCATTTTTAATATTCACCTGAGAATAAACATGCTTAAAACGTCAACAAAAATGTTGGTGAGTCATAGGTTTAATTTCTATATAATAATCATAACATTTAATAAGCCACAAGATTTTATTTAATTAAATGCGCAGGATCATTACAACTGCAAAAATCATTCATACGATGAGTCGCCTGGTAACCGACCTTAACATAGAGCGCTTAAGATATCTGACATCATATATTTCACTATTCAAATGTATGACAAGAACCCTTCGAAGTACTAAAGCATTTCCACTATTCAAAAATGGGGGTGGTTGGTGCCCGTAGATCTACCTTTAGGATTCGCGTCAATTAGTGTTTTTCACTAATTCTTAGGTTACCAAGCATAATAATAATAAGTACAGATATCCGGTATAACAAATCAATCGTAGAATGTAGTTCCATGAACTTGTGCTTATTTTGTAAAACATTTATAAATTTTACATGTATTCTCATCCCAAAATAATTTAAATAGTAAAAATGGGACTATAACTCACTTGTGATGATTTCCGAATAGATGGTGATAAGACTTGGCCTTTTGACAAATTCACGAACCTAATAATAATATTCTTGTGTTAAGATATATATATATATTCCATACTTATGATACTTGTGATAATTTTAATTGTCCATTGTTAGTAGTCCAACGTTCGTAGTCCAATAGTCCAACAGTATAAATATATATATAAATATAAATGCGTATATTGTGTTAGAATTCACTAACACTATAATATATTGTCTTAATATAATAAGACACATAATATGTATATTGTCTGAAGCAATCCGCGACCCATTGTATACATGTCTCAGGCTCGATCACAACTCAAAGTATATAATATTTTGGAATCCACTTTGACCCACAGCGAACTCGAGATTACTGCCAATGGTGTCTAATAGTTCGTTCCAATAATATATGTAGAAGAAGTCAAAATGATATGTCAAAACTTTGTATACGAGTCCACGGTGATCAAGTCATATATATATATATATATATATATATATATATATATATATATATATATATATATATATATATATATATATATATATATGGTGCCTTACGATCTTTATTAAGACTATAATATATTGTCGTAGAACTTAATCACGATTATTATAAATTGTATTTCCATAAGTTCGGGAATAAGACATGTATAAATACATGTAGGATACAAGGTAATTTAGCTAGGATAAGGTTAGCATCCATTTTTATAAATCATGTCCGTAGCTAAAAATTAAGAAAAATATCCAATTTTGTTTTACCCATAATTTCTTCGTTACAAATCCGTTTTGAGTGATTCGAGTTGCCATGGTTTTGTATCGAACTCAAAATTATTAATCTTAACAGAAAAAGTATAGGTTTATAGTCAAAAATACAGCTTAGGTGTCAAATAAGAGAAGATAGTCATATCCGTCGTAAGAACGACATCTTGATGACCCTTTTTGAAAAACATACTTTCACTTTGAGTTTAACCATGGATTTTAGATATATTTCATATCCATATAAAATAAGATTTTTCACCAAAGGAAATCTTTTAATTCAAAGTTTAAGATAGGTTTTTAAAATTAAACCCAAAACAGCCCCCGTTCGACTAAGACGACGTATATTCGATTTTAAGGTGTTCTTCGTGTTTACAAGTTTTATATCCTTATGTTAGCTTAACATACTATCATAATACATGTGTTGAAGTGTTTTAAAAGTCAAGTTAGAAGGATTAAGTTTATTTGCAAACAAGTTTAGAAATAATTTAAACTATGTTCTTGTTGTTATTAGTTATAACTCAAAATAAGATAGCTATATGAATACGAATCGAATAAGATTATGAATAAGGTTACTACCTCAAATCAAATGAGTAAAGTTGCTGGAGAAATAAGGAGAATATCTTGAGTTCAAAGATACCCTTGATGGCTTGGAATTCTTGAAGTGTTCTTGATCAAGCTTTGTTATGATGATTATAACTTGGATTATGAGACCAATACTTGTTGAATTGAATGGAGGTTTGAGAGAGTGTTTGAGTATGTGTTTAGAGAGTAAAATGATATAGTTAATTGGAATGAAATGGATGGTTATTTATCCTACATGTTGGCATCAAAATGGGGACAACAACATGGCTCCATGGTTTGTAATTTTATGCATTTAGTCATACTAGTTTCCAAGCCATGGTTCCCACAAGTCTACATCATGTTTATACATGTCTCACAACTGATTGAGGGCTGCTAAGATCAATGATTTGGTATGTATATACCCATAGTAAATACGTATAGAAGCTGGGTATTATACGGGTATAAATACCGTATGAATACGAATAGGATTCTTGATAAAATTGAATGAGAAAATGAGTATAGCTATCTTTATTGAGTATAAATATATTGATATATATTATTAAGTCTTTCAAAAGTGTATTAATACATATTAATACAATACATATACATACATTTTAATTTAGAAGTTATTACAAAGTTAATCGTTATATATATGTATATAGTCTTGAAGTCTTTAAGTTAGTAATCTCATTTTATGTATATAACCAATTGTTATTATAAATAATGAGATACTTAAATATCATTTTAATAAATCATAAGTATATATATATATATATATATATATATATATATATATATATATATATATATATATATATATATATATATATATATATATATATATATATATATATATCCATATATACATCATTATATAATTATTTCAAATTATGATGTTCGTGAATCGTCGGACAGACTGGGTGGTCAAACATTTGCATAAAATCCATTCCAAATATATATATCTTGACAAGTTTGATTGCTTAACATGTTGAAAACATTTAATTATATAAATATTAATCTTCAATAAATTAGCGGAAAAATCCGGGTCGTTACATAGAGCCTCCTAACGAAGTATTTTAAATATCAGATAACTGATAAATACTCGTGTGACATGGAGTATAGAATTAATACTTCCATTTAAGAAGAGTCTGGATAGTTCCTTACATTTTTCCCCAAAAATTGTAAACACATCGTTCTTACCTAACTAGCTTCCATCAAACCCTAGTGTGATTCTTGAAGTGTTATTATGTTGATTGAAGCTTAGACTACTGATTCTTGCATCATTCTTAGATCTAAATCAGGTTTGTACTTTGATTTCATGCTTTAATCCTTGTATAACTTAAGGTTTGTGTTTTAGTGAGTTTTAGGTCATTTGATGTTTGAATCTTGTTGATTTTGATGTTAGAAGTTTGTTTGATGCTAGATTATTATTGTATATATGTTATGTAAGCTTCATGAACTATCCATCGACCATAAACTGTGCAAAATCTGGATTTTTGGACTTGAAACTCGTGAAACTGTTGCTACATGTTCTGCATTATTTGTGCGAACGAACTGTCTTTCGTGTAAGCGAGGTGGTGGTTCGTACGAACCACTTAGTGGCTCGTGCGAACCAGAATTGGAACATGGTCAGATTTTGCTAAGTCTTGATTCGTGCGAGGGAAATGTGCTTCGTGCGAAGGAGGTCTTCGTTCGTGTGAAATACGTTGTGATCCGTACGACCTAGATGGTTTTGCACTATACTTGTGGTATTGCTCGTTCGTGCGATTGAGATATTATTTGTTTGTAATGAGATGGATCATTCGCACGAATGAGGTCCCTTTGTGCAAGTGACATATTTTGCTAATTTGTGTAAAGTGTTGATTCTGTTATTTCTGAAATGCTGTTAGTAATGTGATGTGATTACTGACTTGATGATGTCTTGTCCAGGTGAAAAAAAAATAAAGAGAAGACTGCTTAAGATTAGACCTTTGATAACCTTATGTAGATGGTAATCGGTGAGTGAAACTATTCATGGTTACATATAAAGTAGCATACTATGCTACTATGATTATGTTCCTTTTGATTACTTTGAATTAGACTGTGCTTGTTTGATTATATGTTTGTCTGTTCACATGTGAAGAATCAGCCATGTGGTATCCTGGGCGGTAAGAGGTCATCTAGGTCAGACAAGTTGGCTACAAGTGTTATTATTCGTGTAGTATAGTTTGAATGATGCACCTCCTGCGTCCGGATTACTATACGGGGGAGCCAGTAACATGAACTATAGGTAAACTCTAGCCCGATCAGCTAGTAGTGGGGATGAGCGAAAATCTCGGAAAACCGAAACCGAACCGGTACCGTTACCGAAAATTGGTACCGATAAGGATTCGGTTTCGGTTTCGATTCTTGATTTTGGGTAAATTCGGTTTCGATTCAATCAGGATCGGTACCGGTTCGGTACGTGAAAATCGATTTTGGTACCGAATATTATTTTACTAGCAAACTTGCAAGTTTTATTATATTCATCGTATAATTACTTATTGTGATATGTGCAATGTAGATATATAACAGGAATACTTCTAAAGCGGTTCATTGTAATACTCGATTGTGATATGCTTTATCTCGATGATAGACATGAGAAACCCGTTATATTGTACATTCTTATTCCTCTATTACCTATTCGTCCTTCGATCAAAGTTAACAACAAGGTGAACTTCAGTGATAACATTGTCTGTCAATATGAGTTATTTTATTTATTTTGTGGTATACCTTGTTTTAGGTTTTATTGCTCCTCCAAAGTTACAAACCTGTTATTGTACCTCGAGTAATGAACGTAGCTATTCAAATTTATTTTGTGGTCCTATAGTCCTACTCGCTAGCCTAAAAACATGTCCTCCTTTTTTTCTTATTTCTCTGTTCACTTTTATGATAAGAGAGATAATCTTGTGAAACCAAGTTTCTTCTAGTCTGTTTCTTAAGATAGATCTTAAAATAGATGATCATTTTAACTATAAATGTGTTGATTAAACTTGCATCCTCTCGAAAATATTAATTCATCTTTTGTAGAATTGAACTTTTGTAGGTAAATTAAACAAACTACCAATGTTTTTAGGCCTCTTAAAGCATGACAAATATTTAAAAAAAAAAAAAAAAAAAAAAACTACCAAACTTTCGGTTACAATCGGTAATATACCGAAAATACCGGTACCAAAAAGGTACCGCTTTCTATGTTCGGTTTGGCATCCGGTTCTTGATTTTGGGCAAATTCGTTTTGGTACTTTCAGTTTCGGTACGGTACCCGTACCGCATCCCTAGCTAGTAATTGCAGGCCCGTACAAGTCGTCGGTCCTCTGCATGGGTGTGTGACTGTTATGTGTTAGACTGATTAACAATTGGCCTGTGATGTTGTGCTTTATACCTGGATGTGCGTAGTTTCATTCACTCAGTGTTATACTAACCCCCACATCCTCCCTTTCAAGTCCTAGAACTTGGAAGTTAGATGGAGGGAGACTGGGTATGAATATATGTTTGACAGGGCGAAACTCTGATGTCTAATCTAATATGTAAACAACAATTTTTATGTAACACCGTTTTGTAAACTAATAAATTTAATAAAGCGTAATTATGTTGATTTAGATACAATTAATGTCATGTATGTGTAATGATTTACTTCCGTTATAATAAAAAATAGTCGGTGTTACACTAGATGGCTTATCTATCGATCGGATATTGTCTTTGAATCGGGAGGTGGTATTAGGTGGTGATGTATCTGGAGCTGTCAGGGCGGTGAGCATTTAGTTGCAAATTGTCCTCCAGTGTACTGGAGGCAGCTTGAATCGTATCATCCGCCCTTCATGAATTGGTTTTGGACTATGTTGATCGAGTGGGGGGTGTTTTCGAGAAGGTTAATGACATAGTATATAACAATGTAGACGGTGGTCAGGGGCGAAGTTAGGAATCATGATTGAGGGGGGCTTAATTTTTTTGAGAACCAAAAACATAAAAATTATATACAAAGAACGTAAAAACAGAGCTTAAATTTGTTGCGAATAAAATAGCATGTTACTTCTTTTATGCATGTTACCACTCATTATATAGCTAAGTAGCTAACCACTAAGGCTAGTGAATAGTTACCTCTCATTTTCTAACTTTTTAGCATGTTCAAAATAAAGATATGAACATATTAATATAAGAGAAAAGCTTTAAAAGATGATTAACAATATGTAGTCCATGAATTGATAATATGAATAATTTTTTTTTACGAAATTAAAATATTTGTTTTATTAACATAATATAAGGAGTATGTAAAGTAAAGGTAAAATAGATATAGACATTTGTAGCTACTCGTATAAAATAGGATAAATAATCTCGTGATATGATTTATGGAATGGATATAGTTTATGGAATTGTCAATTTGCCTGAACTTCCCGTATTAATTTCTAATTTTTTTAAATTGTAAATTATTTTTACATTGAGATGATATGTGAGGTGGCATATAAATTTTGAAGTTATTATTTTAATACACGTTCAAAATAAAGATATGAACAAATTAATATAAAGGAAAAGTTTTAAAAGAAGATTATCAAGATGTAGTCATGAATCAATAATGTGGATAAAAAATTTTACGAAATTAAAATATTTGTAGAAAATGAAATGAAATAAAAAGAAAGGAAGATGATCCTTCCAATTTGGTAGGAAATTTTAGAGAGAAAATTATAGTAAATAATCTCTTCCCTTCATTTCTCTTCTCTCCAAACTTAAATTCACCAACACTAAATTTCTAAATTTTTCTTTCACTTCTTTCCATTTTCTTTTTTCTCCAAAATAAAACTAAGGAACAAAGCTTAAAAGAAAAGCTTCAAAAGAAGATTATCAAGATGTAGTCATGAATTAATAACTAGTTAATTGACCCGTGAATTCACGGGGTCTATTCAAAAAATATTTAAGTAATTAACCATAAATATATACATCATACATAAACTACTTGATGGAAAGGCATTTGGTTAAAATTAACATAATATCTTTGTATCAAAAGCTAATTACAACGATGCTGCAATTCATGGTATCAAACTCATCTTCTCCCATTTTCCATTATTCTATGTGCATGTTACGTCCGACATTCGACACATAGTTCCATCGACATCGACTTCGACATTTGACATCGACATCGACATATATATAAAAAAAGAACATACTAAAACGTTGCCTGCAATTAAAAGTAAGGGTCTGTTTACTTTTTTTTCATTAATCTCCCGTATGGATATAGATGGCAGAATGAATAATGAATAACTATATACAGTAAGTTGGAAAGGTAAATAGCTGTTTACTTTTTGTGCTGAATGATTAGTCTGAATAACAGTAAATGACCATTTTAACCTTATTATAATTATCAGTAAAGTCTTTATTATTATATTATCTAATAACTAATAATTCAAATAATTAACTAATGCTTAACTAACATTCATTCTCGAAAATTAGCATCAATCTCCTATATTATCTAAATGCGAACTTCAATATTTCAGAATCAACCAAATCATAGCATCATTCGAACACTTGGTGCATTTTAAACATAAGACTCACTTTACCTACAAATCACAGCATCATTATAATTAATCCATTAACTAAACTAAACCACTCTATTTGACAAACACAATATATTTATCAATCTCAGTTCACCTACAAATATATATATAAATACAAATGTGTGATCAAAATGAATCATCCATTTTAGATAACTGTTGAAACGAAAATACATGTCAACAATTTTGGTAATTGGGTTAAACGTAAATACATGTTAACAATTTTGGTAATTGGGTTAACTGAACAAATTAGCACATATAAATAAAAAAATATTACAATACATCTCATGTATTACATGTACTTGAGTAGAAAACCCAATTCAAAGCAACTAAAGAAAACTCCAATACAAAACCTAACTGAGAGCATATTAAGGTTACAAAACCTTCAACTAAAAACCCAGTTAATCTATTGATTCAGTTCCAACAAAAAAATCAAATCCAAACCTAAAAAATCTCTTTCACTTCAAAGAAACAAAAAACCCCAAATCAAAAACCAAAAAAGAAAAACCTTACCTTTTATTACTGAGTGAGATTGGTGGCTGACGATTCATCGGTGGCAGAGTGAAGGATGGAAGCTTTGAAGGCTCTACAGGTTTTTTTGATCGGTAATTTATACTCCGTAATGTTTTTATGGTTTGAGGGTAATATGGCCAAATAGATGGCAAGATGGGGAGGACACCACTTTGAAGGGTGTATCAGAAAGTCATTCGCTCAATTAATCAAAAATAATAAGTCGTAAGTAAACAAGGCAAGATGATGACCGAATAAGTTTTTTGGGCCATTAAGCCCATTAATTCGAAAGTAAACAGGCCCTAAGTTTACATAAGTTTATGGAGTAATATTCAACAAAATAGGTTATAACATCCTAAAGCATGTATCGTGATATATAATATATAATGCAAATAATACTCCGATACCATTACATATATGATATGATCTCATTAGCTTTGGGGCCAACAAATTTTTGTTCATAACTTGCAGTTTAATAACTAAAATTAAATAAAAAAAATTATACCTCCTTAATTAAGTGTGTATCTGCAACCATAAGAAACTAACACATTATGCTGCTTCATATTCACATGTGCTACATTTTGTACATAAAATAGTCCAATATGACCAAATAACATATAAACTGAAATTTACAGGCTACTTATTTACATGTTCAAATTCCTTGTTTCCATCTACACGGAAAATATATAAGCTACATTTTGTACATAAAATAGTTCAATATGACCAAATAACATATAAACTGAAATTTTTTCAACGATGCATGCTCTTGATTTTGTCCAACATTTTAATTTTTATTTCATTTGGACATTTCATCAAACACATAGTGTGTGTTAGGTGTTTAGCAAAAGAAGCATAACCTTAAATTTACATAATCGAAAACCAATAGCCTTCAAATTCTAAATCCTAGATGTACCTCCACTAAGAAGGCTCGGGGACTTTGAATTAAGACATGAAGTATGACCAATTGAACGATTCCTACACCCTACACGATGGAAAAGATAGATATAAACATTAAGTAGACAATTGCTACAAATCCGAAAATACAAACTTAAAATCAAAACTGATAAAGATGCATATGAAAATGAAACCCGGAAGATTAATAATTTCTATAAGTAGATGAAAAAAAAAATGATTTTAGATAAACATCGATTTGGCATAGCATAAATTTATAGAAGAAGATAGAAGTGGATGAAGAAACCTCATATTTAAAAAATATAAATGATTGATTAAAGAAACCTGAGGATGAATTCTTGTAGTTGGAGATGGAGATATAGCATTGGGGAAAAAAGTAAACGTACGGACAATTGGAGAAGGGAATAGGTTTTTATTGTACATACCTTGTAAAAAGCTTGTAGTGTAAGCTTATTTAAAATTTAAAATTATTGAAGATCTCAAGAAAAAGATATCATGTTTTACTTATTTAATTTTATTATCACATTTTTCATTAGATAATTACTCCGTATTACATAAGCATCATGACATTGTATAACATTATAAGCACAAGTTACAACTCATAATAGCAGGTGATGACCTCAGCGTAAACTCCCTTTTATAAGATATAATAGATAGATGTGGAAATTTTTTTTTTACGTAATTAAATATTTGTTTTGTTAACATAATATAGGGATTATGTAAAGTAAAGGTAAAAATAGATATTGAAATTTGTAGCTACTTTTTTTTTTTTTTTTTTTTTTTTTGAACGGCGATTTTTTTGGCATCAGTAGATCATTTCGTTCAACGACCCTCATCATTTGCACGTAACACACACGTTCGAGCGGAAACCCGAACCCGATCGACGGTACCCGGGAACACATTCATTCGGGCAGTGGTTCTGGGTAGGGGTCCGTGAACGAATCCGGTAAAACCTCCCTATAGGGTCAATATATACCACCATTATTGGTTTTCAATTGGTTTAAAGAAAATCATGTCATCCCTAAGGATCGAACCCATGACCTCTCCCTATCCCATGACACAAAGTACATGGGGAGAACCGTTGGGCTATGTCCGCAAGTTCAAAATTTGTAGCTACTGGTATCAGGGGCGAAGTTACTTGGGGACAGAGGGGGACCCGACCCCCAGTCGATTTTAAAATTTCAGTGGAAATTTTTTGGATTTTTCGGTTTTACTCCTAGTGGATTGTTTTTGCCCAAAAACCTTCAAATTTTGCCCAAAATTCTACAAAATTTTCCCTAAAACTTTCAAATTTTGTCCAAAAACCTCCATAATTTGCCTAAAACCTCTATTTTTTTTACCTAAAAACCTCCATTTTTTTCCCCCAAAACCTTCATATTTTTTCCAAAAAAGTTGCTACGGTTTTAAAAAAAATTTCGTCCCCAATAAAAAAAATTCTGATTCCGCCACTGATCGGTATAAACAAGGATAAATAATCTTGAGATATGATTTATGGAATGGATAGTTTATGGAATTGCCGATTTGTGTGTACTTCCCGTATTAATTTCTAATTTTTTAAATTTTAAAATGTTTTTATATTGAAATGATTTGTGAGGTGGCATAAATTTTTTTTTTTTTAAATTATGAGAGCCGATAAAATACATAAGATTTTTGTCTATTTGTCAATAAAAGAAGTATGCCACATAGGCTTTTCTAGATAGTCTTTCACTTTTATATATATATATATATATATATATATATATATATATATATATATATATATATATATATATATAGGGGCAGGATCAATGGGGAAGTAACCAATCGGTGGGAAGCGGGGGGAAGCAAATTTTTTTTTTTCGTTTTTTTTTAAAAAAATTTTTCCGGCATCAAGATCACACGAAAATATGAACATTTAGAAGAGACACTTCGTGATGAATGTTATTATTAGGCGGGAAAACGATCGACAAAAATAACATTCAAGATAATATTGTTCGTGAAGAATATGAACGTTTTTTTTTCATGTTTTGTGAAGTAAAATTTAGCCCGATTTAGAGTTTAGGGTTTAGGGTTTAGGGTTTAGGGTTTGGTGTTTTAGGTTTATTCCATAAACCCAAAACACCAAACCCTAAACCCTAAACTCTAAACCGTTCGTATTAAAAACTCAATCTAAATCCTAAATCTAAACCCTAAATCTAAACCCTAAACCCTAAATTTTTAAACCATAATATCTAAACCATATAAACCCTAATATCTAAACCCTAATATCTAAACCCCAATAGCTAAAACCTCAAAATACGCTCGAAAAACACGATAATTGTTATATATTACTTCTTCGAGCGTTTTTCTGCCAAAATAAAAACATTTATCACAAAGTGTCTCTACTAAATGTTCATATTTTCATCTCATCTATAATGTTCGTGAACAAAGTTTTTTCAAAAAACGAAAAAAAAAAAATTATTGTTTCCCCCCGCTTCCCCCCGAATGGTTACTTCCCTCTTGATCCTACCACTATATATATATATATATATATATATATATATATATATATATATATATATATATATATATATATATATATATATATATATATATATATATATATACCTACTCATAAAAAAGCTGTTTTTTACTGTTCAACATTTGTCTTTTGTGATTCTGGGGTTTTATTACTGTAGCAGGGATTCTTTTGTAATTTTAGGAGTCGTTCTTTGTTATTCACCCGACATGTGAGGGGATCTCATTGGCTAAAATAGATACAGTAGTTATCAAATAGGGGTTGATCCGTACACCACTTCAAATTTGCCATACACCACCAAATTAATTTTTTAGACATTTTTACCCTTTCTTTTACACTATCAAATTTGTCATACACCACCAAATGAAGGGTATAAATGTCCAAATAATTTATTTGGTGGTATATGGCAAATTTGAGGTGGTGTACGAATCAATTCCCTAAAATTGCCACCACCTGCTTTCGTTCAATTGCTAAAACAGATAACTATCAAAAGGCCACCACCTGCTTCTGTTTTCCACCCTACCTACTTCAGCAATTGACACCTCCTACATACACTACTTGTAGATACTCTTCATATTATTATTATTATTATTATTATTATTATTATTATTTTATTATTATTATTATTATTATTATTATTATTATTATTATTATTATTATTATCCCTACATACTAAAACACATCCCTAGATTCGTAGTTTCAGTTATATCCAATCGTCCTTTCGAGTTTTCGTTCACACTACAACCGGTCCCTCAACTTCGGCTTACTTTACACAACGACCCCTTGAGTTTACACCTTTTCGGGGGCTGAAGTCGTAATTATATAATTTTATTAAAATAAAAGAAACTAACTCCACCCGAAATTTTAACGGGCCCTATCTTCTCGCTCGGTGCGAACTCGAAAAAATCTGATGAACACAACGCGACTAACTATACGCGAAACAGACGTCGTTAAAAAACACTAAATAACGGGCCCTATATTGTCGCTTGGTGCGAGTTAAATTTTTCCGAGACCACCGTTCAACTCGAAATAATTTTACGAACACAACGAGACTAACTATACGCGAAACGGACATCGTTAAAAAAATACTAAATATTTCGGGCTGTATTTCATACATATACATACATGTTCAACAAACAACCTAACCTACTAGATATATTAGGTACCAAATAACGTATATTCAAATTCGATGGCAAGTTGAATACAACCGCAGCAACGCGCGGTTTAAATTTTTTCTAGTTTAACACTAAAACCGCCATTTCTATCAACAAATTACTCTTCTCTTCGTGGTAAGCTTTTGATCAACTATAAGGGTTTGTTTATCATTTAAATTATTGATTATTAATACTTTGTATCTTGTGTACAAATCTATATATTACTGTCAGTTTTTGATTTAATTGATTTGTATATATTTTTTTATTTTAAAGTTTTTTGCATTATTATCTATAACCTTCTCATTAATTTTATGTTTCTGAATTTATATCATGTGTTTAGCTTCCAAAGGGCTTCAATCGTCATCGCTAATTGGGTAAGATTTTGAATTGAAGTTGTTTTAGGTTTGTATGTGTCTTTTTATCACTGATAAAAGCTTTCAATTTCATTATTGGAGCTTTTGTTTATGAGCTAATTTTTTTTGAATTTATGTTTTGAACTTAAAGAATATCATCAGGTTGATTTTCTACTGTTTCGTTCTTCCGAAAATATAGCAACTCACGCTGAATCGATTATGTGGTTACACTTTCCCAAATTCATTTATGATTTTGGCTACACTTAATCTATTTTCGTTTTTGATTTGATGTTGCTTATGCTTCTTTAGGATTATGTGGGTCGCTGATTAATGTTGCCTATGCTTCTATTTTAAGTTTTGCTGGGTCACTAAATATTGGTAAGATATGCCTCCTCTTTTTACATGTTCATTAATTTGTTCCAATTTTTAAGATTAATTAGGAGCAACAACATATATCGAAAATATACAACCACACGCTGATGCATCCATGGCGTCATATAGTATAGTTATGATTTTGATATTACCAATTTAATTGTTTATGTACGATAACATATGTGATTAAGAAGTAGGTATAATTTGTTATACTTTGGGTAGTTGATGAAACTTGGAAGAAGCGTCTGCCTTTTTGATTTACGAAACAACAAAATTCTACTCGTAATAGAAGTTAATAACCCGCGTCTTCGTATTTGACAGATCATCATAATTTTGAAGGTCAATAACATGGAGCATGCCTTCAGAAATGGTGTATTTGCATTTTCTCAAATATCTCATTGTTCTCATTGTTCTCCTTTCAGTTTAAGTTTATTCTTACAAACCTTTTTTTTGGCATAACTTCTTATAGAACTTAGAAAATTTTGCCTAGAAAATAATATTTACCTACTTTTTATGTTTGTTTGTGAAAAAGGTCTTACAGAAGTCGCTGCTTGATCAAGAGAAGCACAGTGTGAAATTTAAAGCTTAAATCTAAAGTGTGAAATTTAAAGATTAAATCTAAAGTTGAGGCCAGATTTTATTATCATTTACAATACTTATATGTGCCTCATTCAGATTAAATTAGTTAACACCAATGTAAGAATGTGAATCAATATATCTACATGGGTATATAGTCCTGCCTCTTCTTGCTCAACTATAGTCATTAACTAAAGGTCAACTTCAGTTGCATAAATGAATTGTCAAAAATCAATGGCATTGAAGAAAGTAGTCACCTGCATTCAATTAACATCATGAATATCATAGGAAACTACATATGACCAACCTTAAGCTGTTAAGTCAAAGCTTAAGGTGTAACCAACAAGTTTACTGTGCGCTTGAACTCTATTAGTTGTTACCCCTTTCATTTTATACCAACTGTTACGATATATGACTTCATATTGGATTTTGATTTCAGTCAGTTTCAAGGTGTTTAGTGGTGGTTATTATGGAGGTTCAGATTGTCTTGTGACCGAAGAAGGCAGAACTCATGCTTCACGTACTAGAAACTCATATCAACATATCGACATCGGCTGCTAATGTTGTTTCATCTGTTGGTGGTGTATGTGTCTTTATATATACAAAGTATCATTATGTGGATGTAACAACCAACCAAGAGAAACACATGTGCAGTTATATGATAAAACTACACCACTTCTGTAAATTGTCAATTAAAAATTATATATATGTATTATGGAGTACAATTTTATTTTGAAGAAGAGATTAGTTTGTTTTGCAATCTACTAACTTTGAATTTTGTACATTTTCAAATGAACACTCTTAGTGTCGATGGAGAGTAATGTCCATGTTTCCAAGCAAGTTGAGACATGGATGATGTTTTTTACATTATGGGCCGTGCGTATGCACGGCAAAGACATACTAGTATGTATGTATATATATATATATATATATATATATATATATATATATATATATATATATATAAGGGCGAAGCTAGGTGGGGTTCGGGGGGCGTCCGCACCCACTGGATTTGGAATTTTAGTGCATAAATTTTTAATTTTTTTTATTTGCTCCCGGTGAATTTTTTTCTTTGCCTAAAACTCTACATATTTTGCCTCAAAAGTCTCTATATTTTATCCAAAAGTCTTTATATTTTATCAAAGAGAAATTTAACCTCAGTGAAAAAAATTCTGATGCCACCACTATATATATATATATATATATATATATATATATATATATATATATATATATATATATATATATATATATATTAGGAATATATTTTTATTTAAGGAATAGAATTTATATATTTTTTATTTTTTATATTATTTAATTAAAAGTTACTAATAATTTAATTATTTATTTTGACTTTTATTCATTTATTATATATATATATATATATATATATATATATATATATATATATATATATATATGAGATACAGAGTCTAAGATGCTTTAGTTGTTTGTGTTTATTAGAAATTACAATTATATAAATAAATTATACTAATTGTCATCGTCTTTTGAGAGAATTGTTGATGTTGAAAAAAAATAGAACACACGAGAAAAATCTACTATATCAGTTAGAGAATCAAATAACTTTTAATGATTTTATTTAACAACTCTGCAACACACGGGCTCAAAAATCTACTAATCACATTTTGTTGACACTATTCTATTTATAGGTCATAACAATGATTGTCTGATAAATTCAATTAATTTTGTACGATTATTTTATCAACTCGTGCAATACACATGCTCTAAAACCTAGTATATACAGTAATATATGTACACGATATCATATTTATTTCCTCTTTTTATTCATAGTTGTAGTTGTTCCATATAATTAAAAATCTCCTTAATTTCTTCATGCAATTGATGTATCTATATATTCATATAAAGCACTAATTAAAATGATGATGTTATCATTTTACTAATTACCCTTTAATTTTTGTAATGATGATGTCATTATTTTATATTAATATTAATTCTAATTAAAAAAATACAAAATAAAAACAATTAAATGCCAAAAATGTATGAATGCATTTAGAAAGCAAAAATAATTAATAAGAATATCATTTAATATTTAAATACGGTATTACTATTTTATAAATATATGCATCTCAACCATATATTATCATAACTTTTTTCTCAATCTGTACAAACTTTCATATCATTGTTAATAGTTTTTTTCAAAGAATTATTCTCTTTTATGTGTTGTTTGATGATGAAATTTATCACACCTTGAATGTTTTATTATTATATGTTAGTTAAACAATATGATTCTGAAAATCGATAACATACGTCAAATCATATTGTGACTATTTAAAATGAAGGTATATAGTATGATAGAAGAATTAAAAAATAATCATAATTTTCGCGAGGTTTAACCAAGTATTTTGAATCCCATTTTTAATGTTAAATAAGCTCATTTATGACAAGAAAATAGTAATTGTAATGAAAATTGAGAGAGGATGGTGGGAGAATTAATGTAGTTCATTTATTTTTACTAAGTTCACGACGATAAGTTTTTTAGTCGAAATTTGTGGTCCCACGAGTCATTAAACTAAATAATTTTAGCATTTTACATTCACTTAATACCTAAAACATATCACTAAATTATTTCATTTAAACAACCCCTCATTTCAATGGTTACTCTACTAATTAAGGTACATACAACGTTAGATTTTACCAAACACATGATTACCAAAGATCGAGGAGGTGGCACACCCTCCTAAATTTTCCCCCACGTTCTTGAATATTAGTTAGTCAAATCATATCGCATTATAACACAATTGTTATAATTCAGTAGGCTTATAACTACCTTTAGTGGTTTGATTCTTGATGTTATAATTCAGTAGGCTTATAACTACCTTTAGTGGTTTGATTCTTGATGTTATAATTCAGTAGGCTTATAACTACCTTTAGTGATTTGATTCTTGATTTAGAATACTAATAATGAAGTGTAAGAACAAAGATGATAATGGAGAGAAAGAAAGAAACACTTTGTAAGTGTGAGAAATGGTGCAAGTTTAATGCTTGCATTCATGAGTATTTATAGCCTAAAATCTCAATATAAAAATACATACTTTGTGTACCAAAATTGACTATATGTATACACCAAAATTGACTATCCATATCTATATTATTATTATTATTATAACACTCCCCCTTGGATAGCAATTTTATTTTGTTGAAGATCAACTATAAATTACTGCCTCGTTAAAAACCTTGCTAAAGAAAACCCAGTGGGAAAAAACTTTAGCTAAGGGAAAAAGAGTGCAGCATGGAGTTGACTCCCCCTCAAGTAGACATCGCTTCAGCTGTTACATCTTTTGAACATGTCTCATGCCAATGTTATGAACGTGTGTTCTGAAAATAGCAGTTGGAAGTGCTTTCGTGAAAAGATCAGCAGAGTTTTTGCTAGATTGCACATATCTCATTTCAATCTGGTTGTCCTTAATGAGATTTTGAGTGTATGAGAAGAATCTAGGTGGTATGTGTTTTGTTCGGTCACTTTTGATATACCCTTCTTTCATCTGTGCTATGCAAGCTGCATTATCTTCATAGATAGTTGTTGGACTTTTATCGCGTTCTAGTCCACAAGAATCAGTAATGAGTTGTGTCATTGATCTCAACCAAAAACATTCTCGAGTAGCTTCATGTAATGCAATCACTTCGGCATGATTTGACGATGTAGCAACAAGTGTTTGTTTTTGAGAACGCCATGATATTGCAGTACCTCCATTTAGGAATACATATCCAGTTTGAGATTTAGCTTTATGTGGATCAGATAAATAACCTGCATCTGCATAACCAACCAAATCTTGTTTTGATTCGTTAGAATAAAATAATCCTAAATCAGTAGTTCCTCGAAGGTATCGAAATATGTGTTTGATCCCATTCCAGTGTCTTTTGGTAGGAGCAGAGCTGAACCTTGCCAACAAATTAACTGCAAAAGAAATGTCAGGTCTTGTACAATTTGTAAGATACATAAGAGCTCCAATTGCACTAAGATATGGTACTTCTGGTCCAAGAATGTCTTCTTGATCTTCACATGGACGAAATGGATCAGCTTCAACATTGAGTGATCTAACAACCATAGGAGTACTTAATGGTTTTGCCTTGTCCATATTGAAACGTTTCAAAATCTTTTCAGTATATGTTGTTTGATGTACAAGTAAACCATTAGGCATATGCTCAATTTGTAAACCAAGGCAATACTTGGTTTTTCCGAGATCTTTCATTTCAAATTCTTTCTTTAGAAGTTGAATGGCTTCATGGATCTCTTTATTTGTACCTATGATGTTAAGATCATCAACATAAACAGCTATGATCACATATCCGGATGTTGTTTTCTTAATGAAAACACAAGGGCAAGTAAGATTATTTGTATACCCTTTGCTTATCAAGTAATCACTTAATCGGTTATACCACATACGTCCCGATTGTTTTAACCCATATAAAGATCTTTGTAATTTAATCGAATACATTTCTTTGGGTTTTGCATTTGATGCTTCTGGTACCTTAAATCCTTCAGGTATCTTCATATATATATCACTATCAAGTGATCCATATAGATAAGCAGTCACAACATCCATGAGATGCATTTCTAAATTTTTAGAAACTGCCAGACTGATTAAGTACCTAAAAGTAATTGCATCCATAACAGGAGAATAAGTTTCTTCATAATCAATTCCAGGTCTTTGAGAAAAACCTTGAGCTACAAGTCTAGCTTTATACCTTGTAACTTCATTTTTCTCATTTCTTTTTCGGACAAAAATCCATCTGTATCCTACAGGTTTCACATCTTTAGGAGTGAGAATGATGGATCCGAAAACTTTTCTTTTATTGAGTGATTCTAATTCAGCTCGTATTGCTTCTTTCCATTGAGCCCAATCATGTCTATTTTGACATTCAACCATAGATGTTGGTTCTGGATCATCATCATTATTCATGATGTCATATGCAACATTAAATGAAAATTTCTCATCAAGATTTTTCATTTCATTTCGGTTCCATAATATTTTTGAATATGCATAATTGATTGCAATTTCTGTATTGACATCATCAATCTCCTCTGCAGTAGGAGTACTGATTTGTGGTTCTTCTTGAACACTTTCTTTTACTTCATTATCAGCTGATTTTCTTTTTCGAGGATTTTTATCCTTTGAACCGATTGGTCTTCCACGTTTCTGACGTGGCAAAGATTCATGAGTGACGTTATTGCCAGCTTTTGGAATTTCAATTCGAGCTGGAGTATTTACTGCTGGTATATATGATTTTGTCACCGTTTTTGTATCTGTAAATGCATCAGGCAATTGATTTGCAAGTTCTTGTATATGCATTATCTTTTGAACTTCTGTCTCGCATTCTTTTGTGCGAGGATCGAGATACTTTAATTGAGGTTCACACCATGAAACATCATTTTCTTTATTTTTCATTTCTCCCCCTAATCTAGGGAACAATGTTTCATTAAAATGACAATCAGCAAAACGTGCTGTAAAAACGTCACCTGTCATAGGTTCAATATACCTTAATATTGAAGATGTTTCATATCCAACATATATTCCCAACCTCCTTTGAGGACCCATTTTTGTACGTTGTGGTGTCGCAATTGGAACATACACTGCACAACCAAATGTTCTAAGATGGGAAATATTTGGCTCTTGACCAAAAGCAAGTTGTAGGGGGGAATATTTATGACTTGCACTTGGTCTGATGCGAATCAATGCAGCAGCATGTAAAATTGCATAACCCCATATAGATACAGGGAGTTTTGTTCTCATTATCAATGGTCTAGCGATTAACTGTAAACGTTTAATCAATGACTCGGCTAAACCATTTTGTGTATGCACATGAGCAACAGAATGTTCAACAACAATTCCTATAGACATGCAATAGTCATTAAATGCTTGAGATGTAAATTCACCAGCATTATCAAGTCTCACCCTTTTAATGGTGTAATCAGGAAAATGAGCTCTCAATTTAATAATTTGGGCAAGAAATTTTGCAAATGCCACATTACGGCTTGATAACAGACAAACATGAGACCATCTGCTAGATGCGTCTATTAGAACCATGAAATATCTAAATGGTCCACATGGTGGATGAATTGGTCCACATATATCACCTTGAATTCTTTCAAGAAACATTGGTGATTCTTTCTCAACCTTAAGTGGTGAGGGTCTAGTTATCAATTTTCCAAGAGAGCAAGATGTACATGGAACCATTGTATCATGATGGATTTTTCTATCCTTTAGTGGATGTCCATGAGTACATTCAATAATCCTTTTCATCATTGTTGATCCTGGATGGCCTAATCTGTTATGCCATAAACTGAATACACCAGGATCAATATATTTTTCGTTAACTACCATATGTATTTCTGGTACATTTATATGTGTATAATGTAATCCAGAACTAAGTCTTGGCAGTTTTTCAACCACATGACTCTTGTCAGTGATACTTAAATATTTCTCATTTTCTGTTGTCACTGACTGATAATCATACCCGTTAAGGTATATGTCGGAGAAACTCAATAAATTTCTGCTTGACTTGGGAGAAAATAAGGCATCATTTATTAAAAATTTTGTACCATTTGGTAGTATGAAATTTGCCTTTCCTATCCCTTTTATCAAGTTAGCAGGTCCTGATATTGTATGTATAGTTCCTTCCGTTGGTTTTAGATCAATAAAATATTTCTCGGATTTAAGTATAGTGTGTGTAGTTCCACTGTCTGCTATACAGAGATCTCCACCACTTGATTGATGTTGTATTCCAGCAAAATTCATATTGAACTTCATATATAAGAAATAAATAGTGAGTACATTAATATTACACAATATTTTAAACGCAAATAGATAGTACTGAAACATTTAGCAAACATAATGACAAAGACAGACGATATTAAATCGTTTATTTTTCAAAAAACACACAACTTAAACATTCAAGAAATCTTCATATAAATCAGATGGTTTCTCAGTGACTGTTGGATCAATATTATCCACAAAATTCACTTCCTTTTCTTTACCTTTCAGCGAATCCTGATACATCTTAACAAGATGTTTAGATGTTCGGCAAGTATTAGCCCAGTGGCCCATTCTACCACATCTGTAGCAAGATTCTTCAGAATTTTTAGAAGAATTTTCTTCAACATCTTGTTTAATGGGCTTGTTTTGTGGTTGATATTTATATTTTCGTGGATTACTATTTCTTTGACCACCATGGCCACGACCACGACCACGTCCACGCCCATTACCATTACCATAAGGATGGTTTCTACCATAGTTATGGCTTTTGGCATGATGATGGTGATGGTTATTATAACCACGACCTTGCCCGCGTCCTTGTCCCTGTTTATAATTATTTGCAGTATTTGCTTCAGGGATTGCAAGTGTACCAGTAGGACGGGATTGCTGATTTTTCATTAATAGCTCATCATTTTGCTCTGCAACTAAGAGATATGAATTAAGTTCAGGATATGTTTTGAACTTTAGCATTCTCAAATTTCTTTGCACTGTGATGTTTGCAGCATTCATTGTGGAGAAAGTTTTCTCCATCATGTCTGCATCACTAATTTCATGTCCACAGAATTTAAGTTGTGAACATGTATTATACAGAGCTGAGCTGTATTCATTTACTTTCTTAAAGTCTTGGAACCTTAATGTTCTCCATTGTTCCATTGCAGCTGGAAGTAAAATTTCTCTTTGATTATTGAATCTGCTTTTGAGACCTTCCCATAAAACATGGGGATCTTCTACAGTCACATAATTATTTTGTAAGCATTCATCAATATGTTGATGAATAAAGCAACATGCCGTAGCTTGTTCTTTTTCAGAACAAGTGTTGTTTTCATTTATGGTTTCAAGAATGCCCATTGATTTAAGATGCATTTTTACTTTTATAACCCATGGCATGTAGTTGTTTCCAGTTGATTCTAAAGGAGTAAATTTAAGCTTTTCCAGATTCGACATTTTCTATTATCAAAAATTAAAACAAACATCATGATAAATTAGAGTCAATTTATATTCATAAGTATATAAACATTAAACATAAATTTAATATAACATAAATGATAAGTAGGTGACAGTGTCGACCATGTGTAAGCAATCATAAATAAATGTTATATAACAAAAATATAAATATTAGTAAACATAAATGAAAATTTGGCGACAGTGTCGACCATATATTTTTTCAGGTGGTATAACCGACCTATATCATTCTGGTGGTATAACCGACCATATATCATTTTGGTGGTATAACCGACCATATATCATTTTGGTGGTATAACCGACCATATATCATTTTGGTGGCAGAGCCAACCATATTTAGTATTAAGATTATCGTGCTGATAACGTGTTATAATTCAGTAGGCTTATAACTACCTTTAGTGGTTTGATTCTTGATGTTATAATTCAGTAGGCTTATAACTACCTTTAGTGGTTTGATTCTTGATGTTATAATTCAGTAGGCTTATAACTACCTTTAGTGATTTGATTCTTGATTTAGAATACTAATAATGAAGTGTAAGAACAAAGATGATAATGGAGAGAAAGAAAGAAACACTTTGTAAGTGTGAGAAATGGTGCAAGTTTAATGCTTGCATTCATGAGTATTTATAGCCTAAAATCTCAATATAAAAATACATACTTTGTGTACCAAAATTGACTATATGTATACACCAAAATTGACTATCCATATCTATATTATTATTATTATTATAACAACAATTAATTACTCCACATTGGTACCTATAGTCCTATATATACACACACAGTCAACTCATACAAAAACAATTCACAAGCTTCAACTATAGTCTATATACATCAATTAACTTGTATGTATCGCAACATGTTCAAAAGGCAACAACAATACCTTCTCGTTCTGTTTATCTTCTACCTTATTATAAATACAACCTTCTCAATCGTGGAAGCAAGTCGAATGATCAACATAACAACAGGAAAGGCGGATGGTCTTAAAGGTGAAGGGTCAGTAGTCGAAGACAATGTTACAAGTCTTGTAGTGGTTGAACGCTCAGGTCCGAGTCCAGGTGAAGGACACAAGCAAGTTGAAGTCGTCAGGAAACACAATACTACTCATTAGACATTTCTGTTAGTTAACTAGGTTTGTTACTACGTAGTATACATCTTACTATAAATGGACGTGATATAATTTCACAATAATATGATTGTTATTTTGAATGTTACCTATATATGAAATGCTTATGCTTATACATGTATACATTATACGTGTTTATACCATGACGCTAGCGACTAAGCATAAAAATTCCGGAGTACTTTTCTAGCAGTACTGTCATATGAATAAAAGTTGATCGGAACTAATGAATCATCTGAATTATATTAATATTACAATTACAATTGTTCCACTTACATACTGTCTCAGGATTACTTGCGATGCTATTTATGACTACAATTTGAGTTCGCTATTTTATTTAAAAATAGGAAAAGAAAATATTTAAATGCAGTAAAGGAGACCCACCATTTACGATAAATCTGCCAAGTTCTTAACGGAATTAATAATAATAATAATAATAATAATAATAATAATAATAATAATAATAATAATAAGACAAAATTGTCCAAATCGTCCATGTGTTTGACTTTTTGCTCAAATCGTCCCTATGTTAACAAAACTGCATAAATCATCTTTAAATGCCAAATAACGTCCCAAATTAGTCTCTGCCTTAACTTTTGTTGAACTCTCCGTTAGTCAAAAATACACGATTAGTCCCCGAAGTTTCTTAAAAAATTGCAATAAAGATCCTCTTCATCATCTTCAAGATGAAGCTTTAGTGAAACAAAGATCATCTTCATCTTGAAGACATAAAGTTTATTAATATCATTATTTTATGTCTTCAAGATGATGATCTTTGTTTCACTAAAGTTTCATCTTGAAGATGATGATGAAGAGGATCTTTATTGTAATTTTTAAGAAACTTCAGGGACCAATCGTGTATTTTTGACTAACGGGGAGTTTAACAAAAGTTAAGTATGGACTAATTTGGAACGTTATTTGGCATTTAAGGATTATTTATGCAATTTTGTTAACACATAGATGATTTGAGCAAAAAGTCATAAACACATGGACGATTTGGGCAATTATGTCTAATAATAATAATAATAATAATAATAATAATAATAATAATAATAATAATAATAATAATAATAATAATAATAATAATAACTAGTTGTTGAACCCTCGCTTCGCGCCGGGAGTTCGGTTTTCAATGTATTTTATTGCGTTTAGTTTGTAAAATTATTTCGTAGCTAAAGATGATGTCGTTGAAGCGCAACTCGAGTCGAACTAAAAGATATAACCCGTGAAAGATTTAAATGTTATTTTAAATTAACAATATATGTCCATCTCCGCGTTTAGCTATGTAATTATCAACTTTTAAAAATTTAACGCAAAATCAACGTGTATGAAAAGTAACCCAATTTTTTAGCGTTTTTGCATTTAGTTAGTGACATTGTGTTCCTAAAATTATTTCGAGTTTAATGATGGTGTCGGAAAAATTTAACTCGTTGCGAGGGAGAAGATATGACCCGTTGAATATTTGGGTGGAGTTTATTTAAGATTTTTTATGAAAATGGTTATATGACACTTGACCCCCCTGTTTGGGGGGTCGATTTGAAAATTTGAAAAAAATGTGAGGGTATTTGTTGGTGTAATGAAATTTAATTAGAATTAAAAAAAAAGTGAAATGACAAAAATGCTCCTAGTTACTATTCACAATTTTTGTCTATTAGATAATATAGTAACAAGTTGTTGAACCCTCGCTTCGCGCCGGGGGTTCGGTTTTCAATGTATTTTATTGCGTTTAGTTTGTAAAATTATTTCGTGGCTAAAGAATGATGTCGTTGAAGCGCAACTCGAGTCGAACTAAAATGTATAACCCGTGAAAGATTTAAATGTTATTTTAAATTAACAATATATGTCCATCTCCGCGTTTAGCTATGTAATTATCGACTTTTAAAAATTTAACGCAAAATCAACGTGTATGAAAAATACCCCAAATTTTTGCGCTTTTTAAAAAGCGTCCGTTTTGCGTATAGTTAGTGACATTGTGTTCCTAAAATTATTTTGAGTTTAACGATGGTGTCGGAAAAATTTAACTCGTTGCGAGCGAGAAGATATGACCCGTTGAATATTTGGGTGTAGTTTATTTAAGATTTTTTATGAAAATGGTTATATGACACTTGACGCCTCTGTTTGGGGGGTCGATTTGAATATTTGAAAAAAGTGTGGGGTATTTGTTGGTGTAGTGAAATTTAATTATAATTAAAAAATGAAATGACGAAAATGCCCCTTGTTACTATTTACCATTTTTGTCTATTAGATAATAACTAGTTGTGGAGCCCTCGCTTCGCGCCGGGGGCTCCGTTTTGAATGCAAGTTAAAAAAAGTCGTGATCTATTTTGTAAAAAAAAAAAAATTTCGATATCTAACATTGAAGGGTTGTTCCTTTTGTGAAAGTTGCTTCTTTTAGCGTCGTTTGTTTTTTGTTTTTTTTAAAAAAGTTAGTTGATCTATTTTATAAAAAAGAATGTTTTTCGACATCTTTTGGTAGCATTGAAGGGTTGTTCCTTTTATGAAAGTTGTCTCCTTTATCGTTGAGGAAGAAAAGGGAAAAAAAGTTAGTTAATTTTTTTTGGTAAAAAAGAATTTTTTTCGACATCTTTTGGTAACATTGAAGGGTTGGTTCTTTTATGAGAGTTGCTTCTTTTATCATTGGAGACAAAAAATAAAATAAAATAAAATTGTAAAATGACAAAAATACCCCTAGTTAATATTGATGAATAGTGCTACAGGGTTTTGTTAACAGTGAAGGGTTGTTCCTTTTGTAAAAGTTGCTTCTTTTAGCGCCCGTTTTTTTAAAGTTAGTTGATCTATTTTGTAAAGAAGAATGTTTTTCGACATCTTTTGGTAGCATTGAAGGGTTGTTCCTTTTATGAAAGTTGCCTCCTTTATCGTTGAGGAAAAAAGGAAAAAAAAAAAAAAGGTTAGTTGATTTTTTTTTGGTAAAAAAGAATTTTTTTCGATATCTTTTGGTAAAATTGAAGGGTTGGTTCTTTTATAAGAGTTGCTTCTTTTATCGTTGGAGACCAAAAAAAAAAATTTGTGAAATGACGAAAATACTCTTGGTTACTATTGATGAATAGTGCTATAGGGTTTTGTCTATTAGATATATAGATAATAATAATAATAATAATAATAATAATAATAATAATAATAATAATAATTTTATTTTAATCATTGGCAAGTAGAGAGAGAGAAAATGTGTGAGAGAGAAAATAGAGAGAGAGAGAGAGAGGGCTGGAGCGGCTAGGGCACGGGATGGCTACAACGGCGGAGACTTACAACACCGATTCAAGTGGTCAAGCAGAAGCGATTTGACATCGTACATGTTCTTCAACTTTCCGAAGGAGTACAAGGTGGTCGATCTTTGGAAGACATTCAAACCTTTTGGCTCGGTTCGTGATGTTTATGTGGCGAGTAAATGCCTAAGAAATGGGGAAAAGTTTGCATTTATCAGATTTGCAGATGTGGGAGATGCAGATAGATTGCTTCAAGCATTACAAGGAATAAAGTTCAGTGGGAAGTCCATCAAAGTATTCAAAGCTACATCGAGGAAACCCATCTCTAATACAACTGGTGGTCATTCCTATGGGGCCAATGGTGCTCAACCGAAGAGTAAGGTGGTGAACAATAGTTTCTGTGATAATAGGAAATTCAATGAAGTCCTGGGAAATTTCAAGGAAGATCTTAGGTCAATTCTAAATAACAAAAGAAAGTGTGAAGAGCAAAAAACAGCACCCTCTAATGTTGAAGGAAATAAAGGTAGCAATGTCATTGTTATCGGTGATGATAAGTGCAACAATGAAACATTGAAGAGTGCAATAATTGCTGAGGCGATTAACTATGATGTCCTTAAAAACCTTGAGTCCATTTGTTTGGAGGAAGGTTTTTTCGATATTCAAATCAAATTGCTTTGGGGATTAAACATATTGGTCATCTTCAGTAATGAAGAGGCTGCAATAGATGTGGTTAATAGGGCAGATCATCCACTTAAATGATGGATCCTTAAAGTCACGCGATGGGATGCTTCGAATTGGCCAGACGGTAGAATGTCGTGGTTACATATTAAGGGGGTTCCGCCACATTGCTGGACTAAGGAGGTATTCTCTTCCATTTCAGAGTGGTGGGGTATTGTGTACGATATGGAAAATTGTTCATTACTTGAGTCTCAAAGATTGGAATTCGGTAGGGTTTTTGTTAAATTATACAACCCGGAGGTGGTGAATGGGTCCCTGGTATTACAACATAAGAGCAACAAATTTTTCATCAATATTACTGAGGAGAAAAAGGAATTTGCTTGCTTTGAGGACAACACTAATGGCTTCTCTGACTATAGTTCAGATATGGTAGAATCGGATGAGTTTTCTAGTGATGACAAATCCATAAAACCTACAGATCAAGAAGATGATGACGATGCCTTCGATACTTTTATTGATTCGGATGATGACGATATCTCTGAATCTGTATCAATTCCTGGTTTCAAACCTAAAAAGGATGTAGATGAAGCAGGCAAAAGTCCACAGGAAGAAGAAGATCAAGAGTCGAGATGCTTGGGGAAGGGGGAATTAACGTGGAAAACGAGGAGTTGGTTGAAGAAACCGTGTTTAATGATGAGGGTAACCCCAGTCCCAAAAAGTTATCAGTCGACACGCATGGGGTAAATTCGGCGGATGACTGTTCCAATAACATGGATTAGGTGGATATTACTCAAAAGGTATCTGGGCCAAATGAAATAAATAATGGGCCTGAGGTGGGCATTAATAATGGGCCTGATTCATGTGTGGGAATTAGCCCTAATAAAAATTCAAACAATTCAGACAATTCAGATTCTCTTGGGGCTAATATGGTGCATGGCCCAACAGGCCCAACCTCGGGTACAACTAAAAAAGGTAAAGGTAAAAGGATACCGTCAAAATCAAGGTCTGGTGCACAACCTTCTGAAGTCTCGATCTGCAATCGTTGCTATTGGAACTCAATTGGGAATTGGAAGACTTCATCACGCATCATGAAACTAAAAAGATTGGCTAGGAGTGGGTGTGATGCTTTTTGTGGAGATCGAACTAACTGCAAAACCTGTCAAAAAATTGCTGCTTCAAGAAAGAGTAAGTCACGGAAATCAAAGACATCGCAAGGTAATGGGGTCTCGATTGGGGGGTCTGTGAATAATGTGGAATTAAATGAGTATGGGGAACAGATTGGGCTGGTTTGGCCTCAATCTCAGTAAGTTCCTTTTCCTTCTCTCGTCTTTTTTAGTTGTAGATGAAGATTTTATCTCTAAATGTGCGGGGTTTCGGGGTAACGGGTAAATTTGGTTGGGTCAAAGGTTTATGCTATAATGTGAGACCGGACATAGCTGCGTTCCAAGAAACAAAGTGTAGGGTTCTTGGGGATCAATGGGTTCAACAATTATGGGGTCATGATGATTTTGGATATATTCAAAAGGAGGTGGTCGGGAACTCTGGGGGTTTGTTGATTATTTGGGATACAAATAGATTTAAGGTGAACTGTGCAGTAGGTGGTGAATTTTTCATTTCCATTAGGAGGACTTGGGTGGGATCTGGACATGATACGATCCTCGTTAATGTCTACGGTCCACATTGCGATGCGGGTAAAAAGAAGATGTGGGAATCTCTGGATAACCTTTTGTTATGCAGCGACTCGGGATGGGTTTTATGTGGGGATTTCAATGAGGTGCGGGAACAATCGGACAGGCTTAATTGTGATTTCCACGAAGCTAGGGCTAGGAGATTCAATGAGTTCATTGTTAGGAATAACTTAATTGAGATCCCAATTAAAGGTAGAAAATTTACTCGTGTTAGTGACGATGGCGTTAAGTTTAGCAAGCTTGGCCGCTTTCTTGTAACGGATAATTTCATCAAATTGTGGAAAGATCTCTCCATCAATGTGCTTGATAGAAAAGAGTCCGATCATTGTCCGTTGGTTTTACAAGACGGTGTAATTGATTTTGGTCCCAAACCTTTTAAAATTTTTGATAATTGGTTAGAGTTAGAAGGTGCGGGTAATATTATTCATGAAGGTTGGAATAAAAATGTACGTGGGACTTTAAAGGATTGTATCTTCCGAGACAAACTCAAAAATGTGAAAGCGGATTTAAAGAGTTGGAATAAAAAAGAATTCGGGAATCTTGATGAGGAAATAAATAATTTGAAGGAAAATGCATTGAAGTAGGAATTGAAAGCTGAAAATGGTACACTATCGGAAACTGAACGTAAGTGTTGGTTAGATACCCGTAGGAATTGGTTAGCGAAAGAAAAAATGAAGGTGGGTATGTTAAAGCAAAAGTCATGGGCTCGTTGGGTTCTCGAAGGAGATGAAAATTCAAAAAATTTTCACGCCTCAATCCGTAGAAAGTATAACAAAAATAACATTCGTGGTTTGAATATTAATGGCAATTGGTGCGAAGACCCAAAAGAAATCAAAGCAACAGTGTGCGAATACTTCAAAAAAAATTTCAGTGTAGGCATGAACAGAAGGCCGTATCTGCTACCTGAAAATTGGGCCTGTGATGAAATGATTACTAGTGGGCCTGGTGGGCCTAAGAACCCGAATTGTAGGCATGTTTGCTCAGAGTCTGTCCATGTTCCTGTTTCTGACTCGAATTCTATTCAGACAGCTGCTGGGTCACGACTATACAGGTTATCAAGTGAGATGTCGGATTTATTAGAAGCACAATTCAGCGAAAGTGAGATATGGAACGCGATTAAAGATTGTGGGAGTTCTAAAGCTCCTGGGCCCGATGGTTTTAATATGCATTTCTACAAAAAGTTTTGGCACTTAATCAAAGAAGACTTGATGGCGGCAATCCATGAATTCTGGGTGACGGGTAAAATCTCCAATGGTTGCAATGCGTCGTTTATCACACTTGTCCCGAAAAAATCGGATCCTTCGACTCTTAATGACTATCGACCTATTAGTCTTATCGAGAGTTATTACAAAGTCATTGCTAGAGTTCTTTCCAACCGACTTAGGAAGGTTGTTCCAAACCTAGTCAGTTTCGAGCAGAGTGCGTTTATCAAGGGTAGAAATATCCTTGACGGTGCATTGATAGCAAATGAATCCCTTGATTTTCTAAAACATAAGCGACTAAAAAGCCTAATTTTTAAAGTTGACTTCGAGAAGGCGTTTGATTGCCTAAGTTGGGATTTCCTCTTGGAAATCATGGAAATCATGGGTTTTGGTTCCAAATGGAGAGGGTGGATCCTTTCATGCCTCAAATCGGCCTCAATATCAGTTCTTGTGAATGGTTCTCCGACTAGTGAGTTTAAGCTTGAATGTGGTGTTCTACAAGGCGACCCGCTATCGCCTTTTCTCTTTATCATTGCGGCGGAAGGATTGAATGTGATGGCAAAAAAAGCGGTTTGCAACAAGAAGTTCATTGGTGTGGAAATCGGGAATGATAAAATTCCCATCTCGCATCTTCAATATGCGGATGATACCATTTTCTTTGGTGAATGGAGTGAAAATAATCTTCGAAATCTCTTTAAACTTCTTAAGTGTTTTGAGCTCACTTCGGGGCTCAAGGTTAATTATCTTAAAAGTAGCTTGTTTGGGGTTGGTGTCGAAAAAGTGGATGTTGAAGCTATGGCTACTTTGTTCGGGTGTAAGATTGGAACTTTTCCATTCACTTATCTTGGCCTCCCGGTTGGGGGTAGAATGAACAAACTTGAAAGTTGGAATCCGGTTTTGGAAAAAATTTCCAAAAGGCTCTCGGATTGGAAGGAACGCTCGGTGTCTTATGGTGGACGCTTGACCCTCGTGAAATCGGTGTTAAATAGTCTCCTGTTGTACTACTTCTCGCTCTTCCACGCCCCGCCTTGTGTGGTAAAAAAACTTGAGTGTGTAAGATGTTCTTTTTTTTGGGGTGGGTCGGGATCAAAATCTAAAATTTCGTGGGTAAAATGAGAGGAAACCCTTCTTCCTTTCGAGAAAGGAGGGTCAAATTTGGGCACATTAAAGGGTAAAAACTTAGCCTTGATCGGCAAGTGGTGGTGGCGGTTTAAATCCAAAACCTCCTCATTGTGGGTCAAGGTTATCTCGAGCATATATGGGTCTTCGGGCGGGCTTTCTAATCATAGTGACTCTCATGTTGCCACACTATATACCTCAGTATGGACTAATATCATAAAAGCAGGAAAACACATTGATACACTTGGTATTGCTTTTTCGAGTTCTTTTGTCAGGAGCATTGGTGACGGGCAATCAACTTCATTCTGGAACGATCTCTGGCTTGGTAATGTAGTCCTAAAAGACAGATTTAAACGGCTGGCGTACTTGGAGACTGACTTGGATGCTACTGTTGGGGCAAGGATCGTACAAGGTGGGACTGGAACAGTGGGTAATTGGAATTGGGTTCGGGAGCCGTCAGGTAGGTCGCTTGGCGAACTTGAGGAGTTACAGGGGCTGCTGAATTCGATGGCTCTTAATACAGATAGGGTTGATTCTTGGAGCTGGGCATTAAGTAATAATGGTCGCTTCAACTTTAAATCTCTTTCAGGTCTTATCAATTCGAAGCTCCTGAATAATACTTCTGTTTTGGCGGGCACTATGCGAAACAATTTAGTTCCCAAAAAAGTGGAGGTATTTATTTGGCGAGTAAGAAAAGGTAGGATCCCAGTATTGGCGGAATTGGACAAAAGGGGTATTGACTTACATTCGGTACGTTGTCCACTTTGTGATAATGATATCGAAGACGTCAATCACTCCCTCCTAAATTGCGAATGGGTGTGGGAAATAAGGTTGCGAGTCTTTGATTGGTGGGGTGTCACACGACCCGCTGTCATGGGATTAAACGACATACTAGAAGGTAACGTGGGTAGCTTCGGAACGGATCCGGGTAAAGATGTTTGGCAAGCGGCTCTCTGGACAAGTATGTACTTAATCTGGAAGAATCGTAATGAGAAAGTCTTCAAATACAAATGTTGGAGTGTGCCGGTCGCTTTAAGTGAGATTCAAGTAAAACGATTCGAGTGGACTGCAAAACGGTGCAAAAGAAAAGTTATCGACTGGCATAGCTGGTTTCATAACCCATATTCTCTAACCGTTTAGCAACTGTGTATTCTTGTATATATGTATCTAATGGTGTTGACTTGACACCTTTGCGCATTGTACTGTAAACTGTGAGCCATGGTAGTTTGCTTTGTTTAAAGCGCTACCTTTGAGTTATTAATAATAATATTTGATTGCCTTTCAAAAAAAAATAATAATAATAATAAGAATAATAATAATAACATGTATTAGATAAAATTTTAGGGTTTATTTGTCATTTATATATGTTATGTCTGCAATATTAAAAAGCATATATTTAAATTTGTGCGGTTACCAACATAATAATGAGACATTAATTATTCTTATGTCTTTAGTAAAAATAAATAGTTCAAAGTGAAGAGACGGCTCCCAAACATATAATATAGAAAAATGTATTGATTAAAAAATAAAGCCCATTTTTTTTTTTTTTTTTGAAAAGCAAGATATTATATTAACTCACAAATCGCAAGGTACAATGTATGATACAACGCAATCGTAGAGATGCCGAGCTAGAATCCTACGTCCACTAGAGATTAAGAGTAAGCGTACTAATATTTACAAATTATACAAGTAATGAACTAGGATTATGTAGCCATTCGTGCCATTCAATTCTTCTTGTTTTGCAACGCTTCGCGATCCAATCAAAGCTTAGTACTTGAATCTCACTAAGTGCATTTGGAGGAGTCCACGAGGTCTTCTTGAAAACTTTTTGATTTCTATTCTTCCAAATGAGATAGCCGCAAGTCCACTCAACCGCTTGCCAAAGATGACCCCCCCAATCGGAACAAGTCGAAGGGACAAAACCGCAAAAGAGATTATCAAAAGAGAGGTTTGCCGAATCAAATCCCCACTATTCGCGAACCTTTTCCCAAATTACCCGAACATGAGAGCATGACAAGATCGAGTGATCTACCGTTTCCACATCCTTATCGCAAAGCGGGCAAAGGACGGAATGAAGGTCAATACCCCGCTTGTCGAGTTCGGATAGAACGGGCAATCTTACACGCTTCGCTCTCCATACAAAGACTTCTACTTTTTTAGGAACAAGATTGTTTTTCATTGAAACCGTGCTTGCATTATTTGAAGGATACATCTTTTCCATGATATGTTTTGTTAACTTTTTTGTTGAAAACGAACCACAATTACTTAGCTTCCACGAAAAATAGTCTTCTTTCTCCGGATCCATCGCAAAGGTTGAAAGTAATGATTCAAGGTTATCCATCTCTCCCTTTGTACGACCCGTAACAATTCGAGACCAATTCCATGAGAAAACAATCGAGCCATCAATGGATTGAATACGATTAGCAACCAAAACATGGGGATTATATTCAAGCCATACCAATCTTTTAAAAACCTCCTTTAGCAGTTTGTCCAATAACCAAGCGTCTTCCCAAAATCTAGTGTTGCGCCCATTTCCAATCTTTTTTTCGAACGACCTTGTAAACTCGACCCCCGCATTGTCTATCTCGAATCCTGCTTTAACAATGTTACTCCAAGTAGAATTAGTAGATAAAAAATTCCTTCCCGTATTAAGAAGCCCAGAAACCCCATAAATACTCTTAATGACCTTAACCCACAAGGAAGTGGATTCGGAATGGAACCTCCACCACCACTTGCCGATTAATGCCAAATTTTTACAATTTAAAGAACCCACATTAAGTCCGCCATCCGCCCAAGGGCGGATGACATCATCCCATTTAACCCACGGAATTTTTGATCCCTCACCCGACCCACCCCAAAAAAAATTACGTCTTACACACTCGAGTTTTTTAAGCACGGAGGGCGGGGCACGAAAGAGCGAGAAGTAGTACAACGGTAAACTATTTAGAACCGCATTCACGAGAGTTAAACGTCCATCGAAGGAAATCGTACGCGCTTTCCAATCCGATAATCTTTTCCCAAATTTATCAAACACCGGTTTCCAATTCGATAATTTTTTCATATTAGCACCAATAGGAAGCCCGAGGTAAGTCATGGGAAAGGATCCCATTTTGCAACCAAACACATCCGTCATTTCTATAACTTCATCCTTATCAACCCCCACGCCAAATAAATTGCTCTTATTATAATTTACTTTAAGTCCGGAGCTTAGTTCAAAACACTTCAAGAGCTTCATTAGGTTTTCCATATTCTCAAAACTCCACTTGCCAAAAAAGATGGTATCGTCCGCGTATTGCAAATGAGATAAAGGGATTCTATCATTACCAATTTCAACACCACAAAAGAGACCCTTAGCTACCACCGATTTAGCCATCCAATTAAGACCTTCCGCCGCGATAATGAAAAGAAATGGAGAAAGGGGGTCACCTTGCCTAACCCCTCTCCCAAGGTTAAATTCTTTGGTTGGAGATCCATTAACTAAGACCGAAATGGAAGCCGAACCAAGACATGAAGCAATCCATCTCCTCCACTTGAAGCCAAATCCCATCAAGAACATCATTTCATCCAAGAATTCCCAATTAAGGCTATTAAAAGCCTTTTCAAAGTCGACTTTAAATACCATACTCTTCATGTGCTTGCTCCTCAAAAATTCAAGAGATTCATTCGCGATCAAAACACCATCCATAATATTTCTTCCTTTAATAAATGCACTTTGTTCGAAGCCAACGAGATTAGGGATGACCTTTTTAATCCGGTTTGAGAGAAGCTTGGCAATAATCTTATAAAAGCTACCGACGAGGCTAATAGGCCTATACTCGCTTAGGCTTACTGGGTTAGCAACCTTGGGAATTAAAGTGATAAAGGATGAATTGCAACCCGGGGAGATAGTCCCATTTCGCCAAAAATCGCGAATAACCTCAATCAAATCTGCACTAATAATTGCCCAAAACTTTTTAAAAAATCTCATGTTAAACCCATCCGGACCTGGAGCTTTGTTATTCGCACACCCTTTGACAGCCTCCCAAATTTCTTCCTCACTAAACTGCATTTCGAGATCCACAGCTTGCGATTCGGATAACTTAAAAGACCCCTGAACAGAATTGTTGGGGGCTCGCTGTAGACTGACCAGCAGGCCTGGTTACCGAAACAGAATGAAGAGGCCCGTTGGGCTGGGAAACAGTAAGCCCAATTAATCGAACATGAGATGAAAAGGCAGAAATAAAAACGTGACCAGGAGCAGGCCCGGAAGCTTGGACAGGCCCAATCGTATCTTTCGGTAAAAAACTGGGCCGAGGCCTGGGATTGCTGGTAAAAATACAACTGAAGCGTTTGAAAATCGAATCTTTTAACATAGTCGGGTCTTCAACCCATGCCCCATTGATATTAAGTCCCCGAAAATTACACTTAGTATTTTTCCTACGAATCATGGCATGAAAAAACTTGGTATTTTCGTCTCCCTCCAAAGTCCACTTCAATCGCGCTTTTTGTTTCAACATGTTTGCTTTTGTTTTTGTTTTCTCACCCCAACGCCTTCTACAATCTAACCATTTTTCCCTTTCCGAATTTGTAATATTATTTGCTTCCGCTTTAAGTTCCCACTCCAAAACTTCCTTGTTAAGATCATCAATTTCCCTATCAAGACCCCCAAACTTACTAGTACTCTACTCCCTTAGTGCAAACTTCACATTCTTAAGTCAATCCCTAAAGTTACGATCCTTTTTCGAACCCCGAATAGGAACTTTCCATGCCTCCATAATCACCTTATCAACCTCTTCATAATTAAACCACTCATCGAAGACTTTAAACGGTTTCGGCCCGTAGTCTATAACCTTATCCCTTAAGATCAAGGGGCAATGATCCGAGAGATGCCTATCTAATGCAATCACCGAAAGATCGTCCTAAAGCCCAAGAAAAGAGTTATCAACCAAGAACCTATCTAGCTTGCTAAACTTCATTCTATCATCACTAATTCGTGTAAATTTCCTTCCACTAATATCGATCTCGATTAATCTGTTCCTGATGTGTCAAAACGTAACCTTTAAAATGAAGACAATATGCTTAATAATTAACACATAATACAGGCAACTAAAACCCGATCATGCAGTAACTAGCAAGTAAATTGACCAGTTCAATCCACAGGGAGAAGTTTGTTTTTAAGATTTTACCACGATTAATTATTCTAAAAGGGGGGTTTTGTGTTTGAAGTTGTATTTTCGTTTAACGAAACAGTAAATAAATATAGTAATTAACAAGAATGAGAATGCGATGTTTACTTCTATGCTTGATAAATGATAGGGATTGTTCTTCTATAATTAAAACCGTTATGTAATAGTTACAATAGAGTAGTTTATATCAATTTCACAATTTCTATAAACTTAAGAGTTATGTTTAATCAACAAGATTCTTTCGTGGTTGAATTCACATAAAACCTAGTTTACTAAGATCACTCTAAGTAAAATACATGATTGTATATCTTAAATATCGTTCAATTAACATCCTATACTCACATACAGGTGGCTAGATCACTAGGTGTTGAAGTATAAGCTATGGTCTTTGATAAATTCACATAAATCAAGTCATAACTTACATAATTGAACTAGGATACAAGGATGATTACAACTATGGATCTTTTGAAAGAACATGGTGATTTAGATTGATTAACTAACTAGATTCAATCCGGTTAAAATCACGTGAAACATAAATTACAACAATCACTTGAGGTAATTTCATAACTATGATGCTTTGGAACTTATTCAATTACCGAATTAAACACATAACAAAATCACTTAAGTTTATGCATCTAATCGTCTAGATTACTAGGTGTATTGAAGTATAGATTGTTTTCCTAGTTAACTCACAATAATAGGTTTGCAATCTATATAATTGAAGTAATGAACTAAACAAGCATAACAATGGTTCTTACGGTTGAACTAGATAATTTAATCAATCAAACATATATATAACTAGCATAACATCAAAGTATAGAACAATCCCAAGCCATAAATCTTACATTGAAGCAAACACACAAGGCTTTTAGCCTAACATAATCATAGTAGAACTAATGAAACAGTAAATACAAGTTGAATTCATGTTTAAAAAGATATAGAACAATAGTACCAATTGCGATAAACGATCCTAGCTTAATCTTGATGTTGAAAGAGTGGAGATTGACTTGCAGCCTTCCTTGAACCTTGAAAATCGTATTATAACTGAGGGAAAACGTAGTAGTGAAGGTGTATGAAGTATGTAACCAAAGGCTCTCTTAAATAGGCTCAAAAGTTAGGTAAAATGGCCAGAAATTGACCAGATGCGCCGCATCTCTTTGGGATGCGCCGCATCTCTTTACGTTCAGTAGATTCTAGCTCGATTCTGCACTCAGGACTGTCGTCAGGGGAGCAGATGCGCCGCATCTGGGATAGATGCGCCGCATCCATCTCAGATGCGCCGCATCTGAGGCTGTTTTGGTCCAGAATTCTTTATGCTCCGCATCTGAAACTGTCGGGAGTTATTTGGTGCAGAGATACGCCGCATCTAGGAGAGATGCGCCGCTTTTGGACCTGTTTCAGTGATTTCGGGCTGTTTTACGCGTTCAATCTTCGTTTTAACTCTGTTTTCGCTGTTGGTCTTCATTTATTCATTCACAATGGACTTTTACAAATATACACGAATTACAATACATACGTACAACAATTACATACAAATGGAACAACTTTGGATCGAAATAACGGCAATAAACATGTATGATTTTGGCGTTATCAAAATCTCCACACTTAAACCTTGCTTGTCCTCAAGCAAGACTTACAAGAAATCAAAATTTACTACAGTAAACATACTTATTTAATTGAGAACACAAAAATGGGAATCACACTCACTCGATATAGTACACAAGATACATAAATTATTTTGGAACACAATAACTCACGCTATATGGAACACACACTCGGGTCACAATATATACACACTCACACTTTTTATTTCACACACGAATCAAACTCACGTGTTTTGAGTATACACAACCCTTAGGAGTACACATGCTTTTATTTATTTCATAACGTAATACACACACGAAATGAAATCACACCAAAGTCGAAAGGTGAGTTTTAAAGTCCACATTTCTTAAAAATTTGGATCCTTAGAGAAATTGGGACCTTTGCGAAAAACCTTTTATATTTTGAAAATTAGACATGTTAGTTTTTACACTAACAAGTTTTCCGGTTTTAACCTCAAAGTCCGGTTGAGGGTAACTGAAAACCAAAGCATCAGTCGGCGTTTAGCAAGCTACTCGCCCCCATGATTGAAGTATCATGGAACTTGAAACCGGATGTCCTAAAAATGGTTTTACACAATATAGTTCATAAAATAGCATAAGTTTTTAGAAGAAACTATATCATGTCCAAATATCATCGGTGAACCATGAGTTTGCACACCTCAATTTGTTATGGCATATGTATGTTGGCCGCAGTCAACATAGATGCAGTTGATCTTTACGGAGATCATCCATCTGGGGATTAGATTCATTAGTCTTAAAAGCTAATTTGCAATGTGCCCCCCACTGTACGAGACAGATCCATCTCATGGTTAGGATAAGTCTGACCACCAAAAACCCTGTTTGATGCTGAGGTGAGGTGGATTTCCAGCCGATGATAGAGATGACTTTTCAAGATTTTTCGTCAACCTACAGCTGTTCTGGACTACATCTTCTAACATAAGTTAGCAAGTGTGTCATATTGGAAGACTTGACTTCCTTCACAATCCTTACATAGATGAGCATTGGATTAGATTGTTAGAACAACAAATTACTTGATGATTCTTTTTCATTCAGAATGTGGTATAGCATGATGATTATATCTTTTATATGACTACTAGTTTTATGATTTTTAACAAAATAAACTCAATCATTTGGTTGTTTCTTAATTTGTTTTGTGATAATAATTTCGGTGTATACACCTAGTTTTAAAATCTACAAATTTTAAACAAAATTTGAATTTATGAAGATAAAAGTTTAAAATTTTTCACCATTTTAAGCCTTTTTAACCAAAATCAAAAACCAATTTATAACTTCCTCCCCACACTTGAGTTCATGTATCGTCCTCGTTACATGAAATCAGAAAAATTTAAATTCAAGAGGGTTAAAGAGTGTAAGAGATTTATTACTTTCAAGGTCTAAAACCGAAGTTCACGGGATGATGGCGCTGAACTGAACGTCAGCATAAGAACATCATCCGCTTCTTGCAACCACAAAACAATCACCAATCAAGTATGTGCTGAACTTACTGCCAGTCTTTGTAAAAAATGCAGCATATAACATAATGCTCACCTGTATCAATTCAAACATAGCAAACATACGATAAACACAAATAAATGGGGGTGTACTCCATGTACTAAAAACCCCACTTATAATTATCTAAATTATTCAAATTACAATCATCCAAAATACTATCAAGTTATTACACACCAAACATAAAGATAAATTGTTTTTGAAACAAACCAACATCAATCAAACCGTTCACACACTTCACCAATAATCATGTCAACTTCAGAAGAATCCCCAAAAAGAGTTACTTGGGCCAGCTCCGCCTTCATTTTGGTTTCCCACGTCGTCGTCCTGAAATATTGAGGGGTTGTACCCCTGATAAGTTGCTTGAGCAGGGACGACAGCAGTGTCTTCAGTAGGCGGGTTAGGAGGAGGAGGATAAGGCACAGGATATGGATCACCCATTCAAACCCATGGTTCGTATGCAGGCCAAGGAGAGGGGGTATAGTTAGCGAGATCTGTAGCATATGACACAGTCTGTTCATGTATCTAGTTAAGCTAATTTTGCTGCCCCGCTTGAGTGTACCACGTTCGATCATTCCCTACATCAATGTAATGTTGCATCTCCCTGTTACCTGTATCGTAGTGATCAATTACCTTTTGGGTGTTTCGATCATTATGGAGTCGCAAATCCAAAAACTGTCGCGCCATGTAAGCCTCCCAATCATTTCCCGGACCCGAACTACTTCCAACATTCGGCTGTGGATCTGGCTGCGGTTGTGGTTGCGGTTGCCTGTTCACGGGATCCACATACCTAGTTAGAAGGCCGTTCGACCCCCTAGTTAAAATGTTTGCCCTTGTATAGCTTACTCTATCAAAGGTAATCATATGTTTCTCCTCTAACCCACTTGTATTGATACGAAAATGTTGGGCAATCCTGGTTACAAAATGGCCGCCCATGATTGGTGTAATCTTTTTCCTTTCTTCGAGAAGGAAAGTAAGAATCATTCGTGGAATATGAACATGGGAGTGATCCATTATCGCGTGAATGTACCAGATATCCAAGTTGGTAACTTTTTCGCTACTGTCTTTTCGACAGTTTATGGTACTTGAAATGAATCTTTGGACGCATCGATGCTCGTAGGTACGTAGCTTGCTGCAAGTCTGCTTGCTTGCATTGTATGCGCTATTGCTCATGTCCACCCATGCTTCTGAATGATTAAAAGAAGAAACATAGTATATACATTGATTAAAGTAATTTTGCATCAATTGGTGTGGCAACCCTTCATAGATATCCAACGCCTTTACAAATTGTAGTAGTGTTAATGTTCGGTCTTGTCCTCCAAGATGAAATCTCGTAAAGGTACCGGATGTTGGTGACGTGTAATCAACCCTAAGTGAACCAACGAATTCTTTGACTAAAAGTGGGTACACTCTTTCTTGCATTCTGAATAGGTTTTCCCATGCATATATTCGATGGCCTTGATACGTTACTAGGAAAAGGTTGCAAAAATTTTGATATTCGCCGGCTTCTTCTAATGGTGTCCAATCGATATATTTCCTCGGATACACGTCTTTGTGTAGAAGTGCCTTCATCCATTCATGATATTCCGGATGCCTCAAAACTGCATTGATCCATGGATCCGGAGTGGTTAATCCACGGACATTTAATTTCCAGTTGTCAATATCCATTTCTTCTTCTTCAACGGAATTTTCTTCCTCACTTGTTTCCTCATCTATAATTGCCGGGGCTTTTTGCTTCTTTGATTTTGGGTTTGATGATGATGCTCTAGTATACAAAAACACAACAAAATCAAACAAACAAAACAACAAACCAAGTTGATTAGCGTTAAAGTTATTCAAAACATCTTTCATTTTGCACAAGCCAAAACCATGTAGAACACGTTATATCGAACGCATTACACAAACTCTCATGTCAAACATGATTCTATCATGGATGTACTTATCTCATTTTTAACAAACATGTACTAGTATGACTCATAATCTTTATCACTTCATAAGTTCAATCATATCTAGCATAATTAGTTTCACCAAAACAAGTGTATGAAACCATTAGCATTCATCAATAAGCATGTCAAACAATATGCAATCAATGGTTATCATATATTTAGACACTAAATTCGACTCAAGTTAACAATTTCATCAAAAAACCTAAGCATACAATCCTTAACTTTCATAAGTAAAACTTTTCAATTCGAACAAACATTAAGTTAAGGCATATATGAATTTAGTATAATCAATGCATTGCTTTAATTCCACTTAGAACACTTACTAGTCAACAAAAGTCAAAATTCCCAATTTAAGAACCTTAAAATTCAATAATTTGTGTAATCGTGTAATTCAACTAAGGTTCATGCGGATTTGCTAATGTATACTAGTAATTGCACTCTAAAACATCCCAATTTAAACAAGTAATGGTCATTCTTTCGAAATCCCCAAATTCATGAAGAACCCTAATTTCTAAAGTAAATTTTTGAGCAATTAAGCATGAAATTCGAGCATGAATAAGGATTAGTAACAAAAATACAATCATATAATGACCAAAACATGAAGATTTAAACATCCCCACACTTAGAACAAGCTAAATCCGAATTTGAGAATGAAGAACACAATAACCATGAAGAAATGAAGATTAATCATACCTTTCTCATGTTGATAGACGGATTAGATGCTCAAAGATGGGTTTAATCGGTTGATTTAGTGTTTAGATATGGAAACCTTGAGAGAAAAAGAGATGAAGTTCGGAGCTGTAGGTGAAAAAATGAATAAAAATGATAAACTCCCGTATTTGTGAAAAAAAAATTAGGCAGACTCCAACATTCAGACACAGATGCGGTGCATCTGGCTCAGATGCGGCGCATCTGAGGTAGATGCGGCGCATCTGGTGGCCCAAAAGTGGCGCATGACCTAATCTCGGCGCATCTAAAACTGTCGGTTTTTTTCTTGTCCTCAGATGCGGCGCATCCACTACAGTTGCGGCGCATCTGGCCCTGTTGCACCAGCTTTTGATGTTTTTTCGCGTTTTAAACATTGCGGAAGGTCCCTAAATAACTTGGTTCGTACTAAAATTCGAAAAATCACTCAAAACACTCAAAAACAATCAATCCTAAGAAACGAGACGCATGAATGAGACTATGTACACGTTGTGAGGTTTATTAGTGAGTCGTTCACGCGACTCCTTCCCAAGCTAATTAGCGTTGGGGGAGAAAGTGATGTCATCTTGAACCGTGGTATCAAATCCATCAAAATAGAGTTTTAATCGATGACCATTCACTTTAAAAGTATTTCCGTTTCCAAACAACTCAACATATCCCGATGGAAATGCTTGTTTCACCAAATAAGGTCCCGTCCATCGGGACTTCAACTTTCCGGGAGAAAATTTAAACTGCGAGTTAAAAACCAAAACCTTATCACCGGTTTTAAACTCTTTCACTTCTTTCAATCGGGCAACATGCCACCTTTTCGTTTTCTCCTTATACGAGCTCGAATTCTCGTACACCTCTAACCTCAACTCTTCCAATTCATGCATTTGCATGAATCGGTTTTCACCAGCTTTTTCCATGTCTAAATTACAAAGTTTCAATGCCCAGTATGCTCTATGTTCCACTTCAACCGGAAGATGGCACGCTTTACCATATACAAGTCTAAATGGTGTGGTGCCGATTGGTGTTTTAAAAGTAGTCCTAAAGGCCCACAACGCATCATCTAACTTGCGTTGCCAAATTTTAGGGTTGTTATCAACCGTCTTCTCATGTATGCGTTTCAAGGCACGATTTGTGTTCTCCACTTGACCACTCGTTTGCGGGTGGTACGGAGTAGAGAAACGATGAGTTACGCCATACTTCTTCAACACCTTTTCAAGAAGGTTGTTGGCAAAATGTGTTCCTCGATCGGATATGAGCGCTTTTAGGATTCCAAAGCGCGAGAAGAGATTTTTCAAGAAGTTCACCACCACCCTAGCATCATTCGTAGGTAAAGCTTTCGCTTCAGCCCACTTAGATACATAGTCAACGGCTACTAGGATATACTTGCACTTATGGGAACTTGGAAATGGTCCCATGAAATCGATTCCCCAAATATCAAAGATTTCACAAACTTGGATGCCGGTTTGAGGCAGCTCATCCTTTTTCGTGATGTTACCCGTTCGTTGGCATGCATTACAAGTCCGAACAAAATTATGGGCATCTTTAAAGATCGTGGGCCAATAAAAGCCCGAGTTAAGGATTTTTATTGCGGTGTGGTTTGGTCCGAAATGACCGTCGGTGGGCCCTTGATGACAATGCTCAAGAATTTGTTGAGCCTCTTTTCCGTACACACAACGGAGAATCATTTGATCCGCACTAACACGAAATAGGTCGGGATGTTCCCAGAAATAGGACTTCAAATCCGCAAAGAATTTCTTCTTTTGTTGATAAGAAAGTCCTTTTTGCAGAATGCCTGACGCAAGATAGTTTGCAAAATGGGCAAACCATGGGATTTCAGATTCCTTGTTAACCCTCATTAGAGATTCATCAGGAAATGTGTCCTTGATGATTGTATCATCGAGTTTTTCTAATTCGGGGTTTTCAAGTCGGGATAAATGGTTGGCGGCTAGATTCTCGGCTCCTTTCTTATCACATATCTCAATGTTAAACTCTTGAAGTAAAAGAACCCAACGTATGAGACGATGTTTTGCATCTAGTTTCGAGAATAAGTACCTAAGGGTCGAATGGTCCGTGTAAACAATGGTTTTGGACAACACCACATATGACCGAAATTTATCAAACGCATAAACAACCGCCAAGAGCTCCTTTTTCGTGGTGGTATAATTAATTTGAGCTCTCGTTAGCGTTTTACTCGCATAATAAATTGGACGAAAATGATTATTGAGTCGTTGTCCCAAGACAGCACCTAAGGCATAGTCGCTCGCATCACACATTAACTCAAAAGGCATACTCCAATGCGGAGATACGATAATGGGAGCTTGTGTGAGTTTTGACTTTAGAATGGAGAATGCATTCTCGCAATTGGAATCGAAGTCAAATGGAGCATCCTTTTCAAGAAGTTTGGTCATTGGGCGGGCGATTTTAGAAAAATCTTTGATAAATCGTCTGTAGAATCCCGCGTGATCAAGAAAGCTTCTAATGGCCTTGACATTTGTCGGTATAGGTAGCTTAGAGATAACTTCAATTTTAGCTTTATCTACCTCTATTCCCGCACAAGATATCTTGTGACCAAGTACAATGCCCTCCTTCACCATGAAGTGGCATTTTTCCCAATTTAGGACCAAGTTTTATTTCTCACATCGGATAAGCATACTGTGATGCCCCATACAAAACCATCGTGTACGAATCATCAACAACAGGATCATTACAAGGTTAAGTACTATATGCGTTTTCAAAGCAAGTTGCATTCATGATTAAAAGGTGACGTCATAACCGACGTCGAATGTTTTAAATCAAAAGCGTGCTTCAATAAACAGAAGCAAATAAATAAGTGTGCGTGACCCCAATAGTCGTTACAAGCATAGTTTCAAAAGTAGTAAAGTTATGAATGCAGAAGTAAACGTTCATGCAGGACATCTCTAGAGCAGCGGGTGTCTACAGCATGACTAGTACACAGCGGAAGCTAACCTCAAGCACCTGAGAAAAACATGCTTAAAAATGTCAACACAAAGGTTGGTGAGCTATAGTTTAAGTATAACAGTAAGTAAGGTAGGCCACGAGATTTCAGTGCTACAAAGAGCGTTTCAAAATAGTATGATAAAGTATATGTTAACCGTGGGCACTTGGTAACTAACTTAACGTTTATACCCCCTGAAAGTACACTTGGCAAGTGCGTATGTCTACGAAGTATTAAACACTCATTAAATGCTAGCGCTACTAGCCCGAGTGGGGATGTCAAACCCTATGGATCCATATCTAAGATTCGCGTTCACCGGTTCAAAAACCAATGACTAAACGTTACCGAGCTAAAGGGAATGTTTCTGCCTTTATATAACCCACACATATATAAGTTTAAGTACTCGTGCCTAGTATGTAAAACATAAAATCCGCATGTATTCTCAGTTCCCAAAATAAGTTAAAGTAAAAAGGGAATGCTATAACTCACAATGATAATGTAGTCGTAAAGTTGGTTCGGAAAAGGTGTGCAAGTAATCGGTCCGAAGGTCCTCAACCTAAGGTAAATAGTACTAAGTCAGTAAATCGTCTTAATAGGTTTAAAAGTATGTATTTAAGGTCATAAAGGTCATCATCATTCATCATCAAACAAAAGACGTAAAGTAGGTTTCGTTTATGAAAGTAGTTTACAACAAAGGCTGACTTCAGTCAGTCACCACGGCCTCTACCCTTACTGAATTAAAGTGAGACCAGTGTCCATGGATCTGTCTATGAGTCCTTTAAGTGTGGTAAAATTTACAGAAGCAAACTCGTCTTCGTTTGACCGTGGCGACAGTCTAAGTGCGAGTAGGTCAGAAATTTCTGCACAACGTTAAAGGACATAGTAACGATCGGAGGGCCATAAATCCTAAACCGTAACTCGGATTAAGACGAGTCCTATATTAAAAGTTATCTACTCGAAAAGTTCTATCTAAAAATCATGGTCTCAGTAGCCTAGGTCTACTGGTCTGTTACAGAAACAGAAGGTCAGTAGGGTTTGGACAGAAACAGTAAGTTCAAGTGAGTTCCGGTGGTCTTGGTGCTTGATGTTCATCATGGTTCTCATCCTTGATGCATATAGCTTCAAGTGTACAACTCATTGATGTATCTACATCATCTTAACCAAGTCTTGACCATCATAACTCTAGTGAAAGTCTAAGACATGAAGCACAACTCACTTAAGAGTTGCATGTAGTTTGATGAACCAAAGTTACATCAAAGTCTTAGGTTTGACACTTACATGAACTATAATAGAAATATTGAACTCTAAACTTGAAAATAAACTAATTAATCAAGATCTTAAGATGTAGAACATAGTTCTTAGTTAGATCTTGAAGATCCATGACTCAAAAGTCTAGATCAAGCATAAGTATACAAAGTTATATTTAAAGAAAACTTATTTGTGTGTTCTTGAACTTTCAAGGTTAACTTTTAGTTCAAGATTAATGAGATCAAGACTAACTTGTAGTACTTGACCATTTAAACTAATTACATGAAAGTAAAGTGCAAGAAGAAGTAAACTAAGTAAACAAGTAAATTATTCATGGTTGTTCATACTTTAAAGATTCAAACCAAATTTTGATCTTTAGAAAGTAAACTTTCAAGTTTACTTCATGAACTTCAAGTATGTCTTTCAACCATGAACTTTATAATCTTTTGAAACAAATAAGGTAGAACATAACTAGATAGATTATGTTCTTGTTGTTCTTGTTATAACAAGATAAAAATGAAGAATCAAACTAGTAAGTTCATTCTTGTAACATGAAAGTAAGTAGCAACAATTATCAAAGACAAGTAGTTAAACAATAATCAAGAACAAGTAACAATTAACAAATGATGATGATGGATGACTTTAGGATTAGGTTTTCATTCAAGAAAGAAGAGGAAGAACAAGTTCAAGTTACTTACAAAGAGATAAGAGAAATGAGAGAAAATTGAAGCTAGTTTGTGTGTGTGTTTTTGAGAGAGAATACAAGAGATGAAGTAATGAAGAAAAATGAAATCAAAAGCACCCATATGGTACTCCTAAACCAACAGTTTGGGGCCTTCAAGGGGGGAGAGGAGTGTTTGTTGGTTAATAGCAAGTAAAGCCTTACAAAAGGTGGTTAAAAGATGTAGTTTCATGGGGATTAAGGCATAACTAGATTCCAATCCTTACAAACTAACTAGTTACCATTTAATTGATACTTACACTTTGAAAGAGTGGGCTAACTAAGCCCACTTAAAGGTAGGGTGGGCTTACAAGTCTTAATTCATGAGTCCATTAACTAATCAAAGCCCAAGTTTAATTAATTAACAATTAAACCCAATTAAAGCCCAAGTAACTAACTAATAGCCTTAGTTAATTAAAATGATTAATAAAATTAATCATGAATGTAAATAATATCTAGAAATATTATTCGTGAAGTTTCGTGTGTCACAAAGACGTTTCGGGCACTTAAAAGTCAAGTACGGGCAATCATGGCAACATGTAAATGTAATCACATACATTCGTTTAATCACACGTATTAATAAAAATAATTATTAATAAATAAAAGTTGGAATTTCCATGGTCGTTACGTTACCCACCTGTTAAAGGAAATTTCGTCCCGAAATTTAAGCTGAGGTTGATGGAGGAGTCGGGAAAAGGTGAGGATACTTCCGCATCATTTGATCCTCTCGTTCCGAAGTAAACTCAGGTCCTCGTTTGGCATTCCATTGCACTCGGACGATCGGAATCTTGTTGCGTTTCAAAGTTTTGATCTCACGATCCATAATCTCAACTGGTTCTTCCATAAAGTGGAGTTTGTCGTCAATTGTAAGTTCTTCCAATGGTATGATAAGTTCAGGTGCAGCAAGACACTTCTTCAAGTTCGACACGTGGAAGGTAGGATGAACTGAGCTCAATTGTGCTGGTAGATCCAAACGGTATGCAACGGGTCCAACACGTTCCAAGATTTCAAAAGGACCAATGTATCGTGGGTTTAACTTTCCACGTTTTCCGAAACGGATCACACCTTTCCAAGGTGCAACCTTCAACATAACACGATCACCAACGTTGAATTCAAAGTCTTTACGTTTAAGATCAGCATAACTCTTTTGGCGATCGCGGGCAGTCTTAAGTCTAGCTTGAATCTGAGCAATCTTCTCCGTGGTTTCGTGGACTACCTCGGGTCCGGTGATTTGATTTTCGCCTACTTCGGCCCAACAAATAGGAGATCGTCACTTACGGCCATACAATGCTTCAAAAGGTGCAGCATTAATGCTCGAGTGGTAACTGTTGTTGTACGAGAATTCGGCTAATGGAAAATGCCTTTCCCAGGCCTTTCCAAAATCAATGACACATGCACATAACATGTCTTCCAACGTCTAAATAGTTCGTTCACTTTGCCCGTCAGTCTGAGGATGATAAGCAGTACTCATGTCAAGACGAGTTCCCATGGCTTCTTGCAAAGAACGCCAAAATCTAGAGGCAAAACGGGGATCGCGATCGGAGATGATCGATAAAGGTACACCATGACGAGTTACAACATCTTTGATGTACAGCTGAGCAAGTCTTTCCATTGTATCAGTTTCCTTCATCGCTAGGAAGTGTGCAGATTTGGTAAGGCGGTCAACAATAACCTAAATAGTATCGTATCCGCCCACCGTCTTCGGCAGCTTAGTAATGAAATCCATTGTGATCCTTTCCCACTTCCATTGTGGGATCTCCGGCTGTTGGAGTAAACCAGAAGGTCTCTGATGCTCGGCTTTAACCTTCGAGCAAGTCAAACACTTACCAACATAAGTTGCGACGTCTTTCTTAAGATTCGGCCACCAATACTGTTCTTTAAGGTCGTGGTACATCTTGCCCGCACCTGGGTGAATCGAATATCTCAATTTGTGTGCTTCATCAAGTATCAGGTTTCGTAGATCTCCATAATAAGGTACCCAAATTCTTCCGGCATAACATCGGAGTCCAGACTCCCTAACCTCGAATCGAGAGACAAGTATGTTCAAATGTTCGTGAGATATGTTCTCCTCTTTGAGAGCCTCATCTTGGGCTACTCTGATCTGGCTGTTGAGGTTCGAATGGATGGTGATGTTCAGAGCCCTAACACGAAGAGGTGCCGTCCTCTCCTTTCGGCTTAAAGCGTCAGCTACAACATTGGCCTTGCCAGGGTGATAACGGAGTTCACAATCGTAGTCGTTGAGCGTCTCAATCCATCGACGCTGTCTCATATTCAGTTGCTTCTGATCGAAGATGTGCTGGAGACTCTTGTGATCGGTGAAGATAGTGCTCTTAGTTCCATACAAATAGTGTCTCCACAATTTAAGCGCAAAGACAACGGCTCCAAGTTCAAGATCGTGAGTAGTGTAGTTCCGCTCGTGAATCTTCAATTGGCGAGAGGCATAGGCAATAACCTTTGATCCTTGCATCAGTACACAACCAAAACCACTCTTCGATGCATCACAATAAACAACGAAATCATCACTACCTTCGGGAAGCGATAGGATAGGTGCGGAGGTTAACTTCTTCTTCAAAGTTTGAAATGCTGATTCGTGTGCGGGTTCCCAAATGAACTTCTTGCCCTTGTGAGTCAGCGCGGTCAAAGGATTCGCAATCAGAGAAAATCCTTCGATGAATCTTCGGTAGTAACCGGCGAGGCCTAGGAATTGGCGAATATGCGTCGGAGTAGTGGGGGTCTCCCACTTGCTGATGGCTTCAATCTTGGCGGGATCAACTTTGATACCCTGGTCGCTCACAACATGACCCAAAAACTGTACTTCCTTCAACCAAAATTCGCACTTGGAGAATTTGGCGTAAAGTTGCTCTTGTCTTAAGAGTTCAAGCACTAATCGGAGGTGTTGCTCATGTTCTTCTTCACTCTTTGAGTAGATGAGGATATCATCTATGAAGACGATAACAAACTTATCCAAGTAAGGCTTGCAGACACGATTCATGAGGTCCATGAACACGGCAGGTGCATTTGTTAAACCGAACGGCATCACGAGAAACTCATAATGACCATAACGGGTCCTGAATGCAGTTTTCATCACGTCACTTTCCTTCACCCTCAGCTGGTGATATCCGGATCGCAAGTCGATCTTTGAGTAAACGCTCGATCCTTGTAGTTGATCAAAAAGATCATCAATTCTTGGAAGAGGATACCGATTCTTGATAGTCAATTTGTTGAGTTCACCGTAGTCGATACACATACGGAAGGATCCATCCTTCTTCTTCACAAACAACACAGGTGCGCCCCAAGGCGAGAAGCTTGGTTGGATAAACCCTCGATCTAATAGCTCTTGTAGTTGACTCTGTAATTCTTGCATCTCGGAAGGTGCGAGTCTATAAGGTGCGCGAGCTATAGGTGCAGCTCCTGGCACTAAATCAATCTGAAACTCTACAGCTCTCTGCGGCGGCAATCCAGGCAATTCCTCTGGGAAGACATCGGAAAATTCGTTCACAATTCGAACGTCGTTCACGCTCTTCACCTCAGTTTCTACCGCTTTCACATGTGCTAGGACAGCAAAACGTCCCTTCTTCATAATCTTTTGAGCTTTCACGTAACTAATGAGGTTCAACTTCGAGGTACATCTCTCTCCATAGATAACCAGTGGTTCGCCATCTCTTTGTGGTATGCGAAGTGCTTTATCTCCACAGATAATATCGGCCTTTATCTTGCTCAACCAATCCATACCAACGATCACGTCAAAACTTCCCAATTTGATGGGTATCAAATCAATTTCGAAATCTGCACCAGCTATGTTGATAATAGCTCCACGACTAATATGGTCAACCTTTTCAAGTTTTCCATTGGCGACCTCGACAAGCATACTTTCTTTTAACGGGACTAATGACCAATTAATCTTATCGCAAAAATGTCTACATACATAACTTCTATCCGCACCAGTATCAAACAAGACAGAAGCTAAAAGATTGTTGATTGTGAATACACCTGTCACCAAGTCGGGGTTATCGCGTGCATCCCTTGCATTAACATTAAAAGCTCTACCTCGCGGTGGTCCTCCGTCTTTTCGCTTATTTGGGCACGCATTTCTGAAATGGCCCGTCTGTCCACATTCGTAGCACTTCTTAGGTCCATTGGTGTTTGGCTTCCCATTCAAAGTGGTGACCTTGCAGTCCTTTCCGATATGCCTAGACCGTTGGCATTTCTCACAGACAACATTGCAATACCCAGTGTGGTGTTTGTAACACCTCTTGCATTGTGGTAAGGTTCCTTTGTAGTTAGGGTTGGAGTTGGTGTTGTTGTTGGGGTTGGGGTTTCCACCGTTGTTGTGCCTCTTGGCGGGGGTCTGGTCATAGGTTCTCCCCCTGTTGTTGTGGTGGTTGTTATTGTTGTTATTATCCCATTTCCTCTTTTCGCTACTACAAGCCTCAAACTTAGCCTTCCCCGGCTCATCAATAAGAATCTGATTCATGAGGGTATGCGCCATGCGCATTGCTTCGGGAATATTCGGTGGTTTGGACGATGTGACGTTTCCTTTGATGGACTTAGGAAGTCCCCAGAAGTATCTCTCCATACACTTGAATTCCGGGGTGACCATTGTCGGACACATAAGAGCTAGTTCCGAAAATCTCCTGTTGTAGCCATCAAGGTCGTTCCCAACGGCCTTTAACTGCATAAATTCGATTTCCATCTTCTGAATTTCAGTTCTCGGACAATACTCATCAATCATAGCAGCCTTGAATTCCTCCCATGGCGTAGCATACGCCTCATCGATGCCTTTCGCTTGAGCTAACGTGTTCCACCACGTTAGTGCGTCGTCAGATAGCGTGTAAGATGCAAACTTGGTTTTGTTGTCCTCCGAACAGTTGCTAACTCAGAATACTGATTCAAGTTTCTCGAACCATCTGGTGAGACCAACCGGTCCCTCGGTTCCACTGAAGTTATGTGATTTGCAGCTCTGGAATTCCTTGTAAGTACACCCATTTCGAACGGGTGGGATAACTGGTGGTGGTGGCGGTGGAGCTTGGAGATTTCTTTCTGCTAGGGTTGCAGTGACCCGTTCGTTGATCATGTCCTCAATCTGGGCTGCGGTAGGTGTGGTTCTTCCGTTGGCCATGGTATTCTAAACAAAAGTTTTGACTTAAGTCAAAATCCAGCATTCAATATGTAATAATATAGTATATATTAACCAACATGGAATCAAAACATCACATGTTATTAAATAACGCATCTAGGTACAAATACCACAGAGTCATCGTACAGTAATGTAAATAGAACATCGTGCAAGAATTTAAATCACGCAAAGTTCCATTAATAATAATAAGTTTCATACATCCGAATAATTCCGTACAATACATAAGTGAAACATAAAACTACAACTAGATTACATAACGAAATCTAATACAAAAGTCCTACGGTGAAGGTGGGTGTAGGATGTCCAAAACCTGAGCCATCTGCTCCTCGAGCTTAGTAACCCGAGCTCGAAGAATTCCCACCTACCTTGTCAATTCCTCGACAGTGGGAGTTGGTGGGGCAGGCGGTGCTGGCGGTGCAGGTGGTGCCGGTGATGCAGGTGGAGCGGTCCTCACGAAACGAGGTGCAGATGTCCTGGCTCCAGAAATAGTCAGCACGTAACGAGGTGCCTTACGTATCTGTAGGTCGGCAGGGTACGGAACAAGCCGCTTACGGGCAGTAACCCTCCGACACCGACCAAAAGCGTCAGTAAAAGCACGACCTCCATTCACCCCTGGAATAACGGTGCCATCAGGACGGTACCGCTTCTTCGGCGGGGTGGAGGGTGCCTGTATAGGTATATCAGCAGGGTCCTCGTCGTCACTGGAGTCATCCGAAGAGGTGTTGTCTGATGGAGCATCAGTGGAAGACCCGTCGTCTGAATCATGTGGTGGCGACACGGGTGGCTCAACTGGCAGTCCGAAGGCGGCCAACATCTGTCTGTGTCTACCTGGCGGAATCGGCACTAAACGTCCGTCGGGAGTGCGTCAGCAAGGTGTGCGCATGTGCTTACAAAACGGCCCTTCCCCGAACTCCGCGGGAATCTCAATCCCACCGATGCGGGGCTGTGACCCCGAGGGTCCGGGAGCAGACGGAGCTGGAATCTCCGTAGGGTCAGAAGTGGTCATGGGTGCCGGCGCACTACTACTCGCTCCGGAAGACGAAGCGCTGGGATCACTAGTGGGTAACGGGACCGGTGTATCAGCAACAGTAGCAGGTGGTGTGGTGGAGTCTGAGTCTGAACTGCCCAAAACGCTAGCAGGTGGTACATCCGACATCTAAACAAGGAAAAATAAATTTTCCATGTCAGTAAGTCATAAGCAAGCACGTATTAGGCCAACAGTTTAAATCATGTATAACAATAAGTAGCATGGCAATAATAACGAATCGTACAGAAGTAGCATGCAATCGAAAGCAAGTAATATCATGCAGTAGTGAAATCATGTAGTAGCATATGGCATATAGCAGTAAAAGTAAGCAGCAGCATGCAGTAAGTTCAGCGAAAACAAGTAAACTAGCAAGTTGTAGATTAGTCCTATTAGTGAATCCTACTCGGGTCGGTCTTAGACTCACTAATGCAACCTAATTCCCTACAACCAATGCTCTGATACCAAATGTGATGCCCCGTACAAAACCATCGTGTACGAATCATCAACAACAGGATCATTACAAGGTTAAGTACTATATGCGTTTTCAAAGCAAGTTGCATTCATGATTAAAAGGTGACGTCATAACCGACGTCGAATGTTTTACATCAAAAGCGTTCTTCAATAAACAGAAGCAAATAAATAAGTGTGCGTGACCCCAATGGTCGTTACAAGCATAGTTTCAAATGTAGTAAAGTTATGAATGCAAAAGTAAACGTTCATGCAGGAATCTCTAGAGCAGCGGGTGTCTACAGCATGACTAGTACACAGCGGAAGCTAACCTCAAGCACCTGAGAAAAACATGCTTAAAAACGTCAACACAAAGGTTGGTGAGCTATAGTTTAAGTATAACAGTAAGTAAGGTAGGCCACGAGATTTCAGTGCTATAAAGAGCGTTTCAAAATAGTATGATAAAGTATATGTTAACCGTGGGCACTTGGTAACTAACTTAACGTTTATACCCCCTGAAAGTACACTTGGCAAGTGCGTATGTCTACGAAGTATTAAACACTCGTTAAATGCTAGCGCTACTAGCCCGAGTGGGGATGTCAAACCCTATGGATCCATATCTAAGATTCGCGTTCACCGGTTCAAAAACCAATGACTAAATGTTACCGAGCTAAAGGGAATGTTTCTGCCGTTATATAACCCACACATATATAAGTTTAAGTACTCGTGCCTATTATGTAAAACATAAAATCCGCATGTATTCTCAGTTCCCAAAATAAGTTAAAGTAAAAAGGGAATGCTATAACTCACAATGATAATGTAGTCGTAAAGTTGGTTCGGAAAAGGTGTGCAAGTAATCTGTCCGAAGGTCCTCAACCTAAGGCAAATAGTACTAAGTTAGTAAATGGTCTTAATAGGTTTAAAAGTATGTATTTAAGGTCATAAAGGTCATCATCATTCATCATCAAACAAAAGACGTAAAGTAGGTTTCGTTTATGAAAGTAGTTTACAACAAAGGCTGAATTCAGTCAGTCACCACGACCTCTACCCTTACTGAATTAAGGTGAGACCAGTGGCCATGGCTCCGTATATGAGTCCTTTAAGTGTGGTAAAATTTACAGAAGCAAACTCGTCTTCCTTTGACCGTGGCGACGGTCTAAGTGCGAGTAGGTCAGAAATTTCTGCACAACGTTAAAGGACATAGTAACGATCGGAGGGCCATAAATCCTAAACCGTAACTCGGATTAAGACGAGTCCTATATGAAAAGTTATCTAATCGAAAAGTTATATCTAAAAATCATGGTCTCAGTAGCCCAGGTCTACTGGTCTGTTACAGAAATAGCAGGTCAGTAGGGTTTGGACAGAAACAGTAAGTTCAAGTGAGTTCCGATGGTCTTGGTGCTTGATGTTCATCATGGTTCTCATCCTTGATGCATATAGCTTCAAGTGTACAACTCATTGATGTATCTACATCATCTTAACCAAGTCTTGACCATCATAACTCTAGTGCAAGTCTAAGACATGAAGCACAACTCACTTAAGAGTTGCATGTAGTTTGATGAACCAAAGTTACATCAAAGTCTTAGGTTTGACACTTACATGAACTATAATAGAAATATTGAACTCTAAACTTGAAAATAAACTAACTAATCAAGATCTTAAGATGTAGAACATAGTTCTTAGTTAGATCTTGAAGATCCATGACTCAAAAGTCTAGATCAAGCATAAGTATACAAAGTTATATTTAAAGAAAACTTATTTGTGTGTTCTTGAACTTTCAAGGTTAACTTTTAGTTCAAGATTAATGAGATCAAGACTAACTTGTAGTACTTGACCATTTAAACTAATTACATGAAAGTAAAGTGCAAGAAGAAGTAAACTAAGTAAACAAGTAAATTATTCATGGTTGTTCATATTTTAAAGATTCAAACCAAATTTTGATCTTTAGAAAGTAAACTTTCAAGTTTACTTCATGAACTTCAAGTATGTCTTTCAACCATGAACTTTATAATCTTTTGAAACAAATAAGGTAGAACATAACTAGATAGATTATGTTCTTGTTATTCTTGTTATAACAAGATAAAAATGAAGAATCAAACTAGTAAGTTCATTCTTGTAACATGAAAGTAAGTAGCAACAATTATCAAAGACAAGTAGTTAAACAATAATCAAGAACAAGTAACAATTAACAAATGATGATGATGGATGACTTTAGGATTAGGTTTTCATTCAAGAAAGAAGAGGAAGAACAAGTTCAAGTTACTTACAAAGAGATAAGAGAAATGAGAGAAAAGTGAAGCTAGTTTGTGTGTGTGTTTTTGAGAGAGAATACAAGAGATGAAGTAATGAAGAAAAATGAAATCAAAAGCACCCATATGGTACTCCTAAACCGACGGTTTGGGGCCTTCAAGGGGGGAGAGGAGTGTTTGTTGGTTAATAGCAAGTAAAGCCTTACAAAAGGTGGTTAAAAGATGTAGTTTCATGGGGATTAAGGCATAACTAGATTCCAATCCTTACAAACTAACTAGTTACCATTTAATTGATACTTACACTTTGAAAGAGTGGGCTAACTAAGCCCACTTAAAGGTAGGGTGGGCTTACAAGTCTTAATTCATGAGTCCATTAACTAATTAAAGCCCAAGTTTAATTAATTAACAATTAAACCCAATTAAAGCCCAAGTAACTAACTAATAGCCTTAGTTAATTAAAATGATTAATAAAATTAATCATGAATGTAAATAATATCTAGAAATATTATTCGTGAAGTTTCGTGTGTCACAAAGACATTTCGGGCACTTAAAAGTCAAGTAGGGGCAATCATGGCAACACGTAAATGTAATCACATACATTCGTTTAATCACACGTATTAATAATAATTATTATTAATAAATAAAAGTTGGAATTTCTAGGGTCGTTGCACATACGATCAAGGTTAAAAAGACACGATTCAAAGGAATCTCCAAACACGGAAAAGTCATCCATGAAGACTTCCATACAATCCTCTACCATATCATCAAAAATTTCCATCATGTACCTTTGAAAGGTTCCGGGTGCATTGCATAAACCAAATGGCATGCGGCGATAGGCAAAGGTACCGAAAGGACAAGTGAATGTGGTCTTTTCTTGGTCGTTGGGATCAATTGGAATATGGAAGTAACCGGAGAAACCATCTAGAAAGCAATAGTATTCTTTCCCCGCTAATCGTTCAATCATTTGATCAATAAAAGGCAACGAGAAATGATCCTTTCTAGTGGCATCATTGAGACGTCTGTAATCAATACAGACTCTCCAGCCGGTAACCGTTCTAGTTGGAACGAGTTCGTCCTTTTCATTTACAATAACGGTTGTACCCCCTTTTTGGGTACTACTTGTACTAGACTAACCCAAGGACTATCGGAGATGGGTTAAATTAACCCGGCGTCAAGAAGCTTGACTACCTCCTTTTTAACAACCTCTTTCATGTTGGGATTTAGCCTACGTTGTCTTTGTACTACTGGTTTGAAGTCATTCTCAAGGAGAATTTTATGTGTACAATAAAACGGGTTTATCCCTGGAATGTCGGTCATTTTCCAGGCTATAGCCTTTTTATGGGTTTTCAAAACAGAGATTAACCTATCCTTCTCGTTACCGGAAAGATGTGAAGCAATAATTACCGGTAATTGAGATGTACCTTCGAGATAAGCATACTCCAAGTGTTTGGGTAGCTCCTTAAGCTCTAGTACGGGTGGTTCTTCCAAGGAATTCTTTATTCGGAATTTATCTTTATTTCCGATATCTTAAAATGATTCCTCTTCCTTGGGAATTTCTTCTTCCATGGTCTCATCATCCGTGACCACTTTCATCAACTCATCAAACGCTTCATCAATATTGAAATACTCACTTTCACTTACCGGGGCAAACCCCAATGTATCAATTTCAAGTAGCTCCTGCAATTCATCCTCAACACAAAGATTTATAACATCAATTTGGAAACAAGAGTCATTGGTGGAAGTGGGTCTTTTCATGGCTTTGTCAATATGACAAATTATTCTCTCGTTTCCCACACCTAGACTTAATTGTTCTTTTTAGACATTAATGATAGCATCTGCGGTGTTAAGGAAAGGACATCCTAAAATGATAGGAACTTTTGTGTCCTCTTGCATTTCTAGAATAACAAAGTCGACAGGAAAGATAAGTGAGCCAACTTTTACAAGAATATCCTCGGCTATACCTATGGGAGTATCAAATGATTGATTTGCTAATCGAATACCCATCCGGGTTGGTTTCAAGTCTCCTAAGTCAAGTTTCAAATATAACGAGTAAGGCATTAGGTTAACACTTTCACCTAGGTCGGCTAGTGCATCGTACACTACCGAATCACCCATCATACATGGGATGATAAAACTACCCGGATTTCCCAATTTTGGAGGTACATTTTGCTTTTTCAAGATGGCCGAACACTCCTCATGGAGGAATGTGGCAGAAACATCGTGGTATTTACCCTTCGAGGATATGAGATCTTTCAAAAACTTCCCGTAATGGGGCATACCCTTAAGAACCTCCGCGAGTGGCATGTTAATGCTGATTTGCTTGATCATATCCGCAAATTTCTGATATTGGCTCGCGAGTCTGTCTTTCTTCAATGCTTTTGGGTATGGAATAGGTGCCTTGTACACCTTCACTGGTGGTTCTTCACTTTTCTTCGATATGACCTCTGGTGGATCATTTTTCTCTTGTTCTTTTTCAACATGCTCATCTACATCAACAGGTACCTGCAAAACAGAAGGAGACAAAGGAACTTTCGGGGACTTTGGAATCTCCGGGTTAGTGGTTAAACCACTTCTAGTAGTTATAGCATTTACATGCTCATTCCTTGTTTGATTGTTACTGGGATTCACTTGAGTATTTGAGGGGAGAGCACCAGGTGGTCTCTCTGCTAGTAACTGTGAGATCCTTTCAACATCCCTTTCTAAATTCTGAATCGTAGCTTGTTGATTTCGAATTTTCTGAGTTTGCAGTTTCGCATTTTGCTCGTGTTTAACCATAAAATCTCTCAAAAGATCTTCTAAACTGGATTTCTTCTCGGGTTGTGGTTGTACATGTGCTTGTGGTTGTGGTTGATTGTGTTGGAAATTATTTTGGTAATTTCGTGGAGGTTGATTACGATTGTTTATGTGATTGTAACCTGGTGGTGCATTTCTTTGATTTTGATTTGAGAAATTTCGGTTATTTTGGTAACCTAAATTTCCTCCATGGTAGTTGTTGTTTGAACTTGAAGGTCCTCCTATTTGATAACTGTTGACATGAGGATATTTCCGGTTCATTGCTTCCACCGCCGGAAAGTCATCAAAATTCATTTCACCTTTTTGCAAGTAACCTAAGAAATTTTCTTGCTCTTCCATTGTCGTTTGGTCGCAATCTCGAGTGAGATGGGGACCTTGGTACAATTCACACCCTACCCTGATAGCGTGCATTTCTTTGGTTACCTTCTCAATTTACCTTGCTTGATTTGCCAATTGAACTTTTAATGCAGCGATTTCATCGTTGCTTTTGACATTAGCAACTATTGATGATCTAGAGAACTCCATCTCTTGATGCCAATTGTGAGAATGGGCTGCTATATCGGCAATTATTGTGTGAGCGTCTTCGGGCATTTTTTTCATGATTGATCCTCCTGCTGCAACATCTATATCCTTTCGGGTAGCCACATTGACTCCTTTGTAGAATATTTGGACCTTTTGGAATGTATTCAACCCGTGTTGAGGACATACCCTAAGCATTTTATTGAATCGGGTCCAAGCTTCATAAAGAGTCTCGTTAGACTTTTGCTTGAAGTGATTTATATCACTTTGTAATTTTGCTGCTTTTGAAGCAGGGAAGAATTCTGACAAAAACTTGTCCATCATGTCATTCCAATCTTCAATATAACCTTCCGGTAATGAGTCTAGCCAATCTCTTGCATCATCCTTTAGGGACCATGGAAAATTTTTTAAACATGCAACTTCATCGGAGACATCTTTGATTTTGAAAAGCTTGCAAATGCTTACAAACTTACGAAGATGCTCGTTAGCATCCTCATTTGGGGCTCCACCGAATTGGCATGTATTAGTCACCATGTGGAGAAATTGGCCCTCTATTTCAAAACCATCAGTCATCGTAGGCTGAATAATTGCGTGGCCCTGACCTGTTCTTGTTGCCTTCATTAATGCATCCATCGTTTGATTTGTATCAGTCATCTCTTCCTCTTCTTTAATAACGGGCTCGATGATTGACTGAACAATTGGTTCAGATTTAGAATCTAAAGAAAGTGATTCTAAACCCTGAGCAAGGAATTCTACTTCTTGAGCTCTTAAGCGTTCGTGAAGCTCTCTTTCAGGCTCAGGATATGAAGGAATTAAATTAGAGTTGGAAGAACGTAGATTCATGCACTAATACGTATCCTGCATTTACAACACCACAAACAAACCAATTGCAAAAACACAAGCTTACAATAAAAAGTAACTTTTCTAGGAATTGAATTCCTACAAAAGGATCGAATGATTCAAAGTTTATTAAAATCTTTTAACAAAACCGCTCCCCGGCAGCGGCGCCAAAAAGTTGATGTGTCAAAATGTAACCTTTAAAATGAAGACAATATGCTTAATAATTAACACATAATACAGGCAACTAAAACCCGATCATGCAGTAACTAGCAAGTAAATTGACCAGTTCGATCCACAGGGAGAAGTTTGTTTTTAAGATTTTACCACGATTAATTATTCTAAAAGGGGGGTTTTGTGTTTGAAGTTGTATTTTCGTTTAACGAAACAGTAAATAAATATAGTAATTAACAAGAATGAGAATGCGATGTTTACTTCTATGCTTGATAAATGACAGGGATTGTTCTTCTATAATTAAAACCGTTATGTAATAGTTACAATAGAGTAGTTTATATCAATTTCATAATTTCTATAAACTTAAGAGTTATGTTTAATCAACAAGATCCTTTCGTGGTTGAATTCACATAAAACCTAGTTTACCAAGATCACTCTAAGTAAACTACATGATTGTATATCCTAAATATCGTTCAATTAACATCCTATACTCACGTATAGGTGGCTAGATCACTAGGTGTTGAAGTATAAGCTATGGTCTTTGATAAATTCACATAAATCAAGTCATAACTTACATAATTGAACTAGGATACAAGGATGATTACAACTATGGATCTTTTGAAAGAACATGGTGATTTAGATTGATTAACTAACTAGATTCAACCCGGTTAAACTCACGTGAAACCTAAATTACAACAATCACTTGAGGTAATTTCATAACTATGTTGCTTTGGAACTTATTCAATTACCGAATTAAACACATAACAAAATCACTTAAGTTTATGCATCTAATCGTCTAGATTACTAGGTGTATTGAAGTATAGATTGTTTTCCTAGTTAACTCACATTAATAGGTTTGCAATTTATATAATTGAAGTAATGAACTAACAAGCATAACAATGGTTCTTACGGTTGAACTAAATAATTTAATCAATCAAACATATGTATAACTAGCATAACATCAAAGTATAGAACAATACCAAGCCATAAATCTTACATTGAAGCAAACACACAAGGCTTTTAGCCTAACATAATCATAGTAGAACTAATGAAACAGTAAATACAAGTTGAATTCATGTTTAAAAAGATATAGAACAATAGTACCAATTGCGATAAACGATCCTAGCTTAATCTTGATGTTGAAAGAGTGGAGATTGACTTGCAGCCTTCCTTGAACCTTGAAAATCGTATTAGAACCGAGGGAAAACGTAGTAGTGAAGGTGTATGAAGTATGTAACCAATGGCTCTCTTAAATAGGCTCAAAAGTTAGGTAAAATGGCCAGAAATTGACCAGATGCGCCGCATCTCTTTGGGATGCGCCGCATCTATTTACGTTCAGTAGATTCCAGCTCGATTCTGCATTCAGGACTGTCAGCAGGGGAGCAGATGTGCCGCATCTGGGACAGATGCGCCGCATCTGGCTTGGATGTGCCGCATCCATCTCAGATGCGCCGCATATGAGGCTGTTTTGGTCCAAAATTCTTTATGCTCCGCATCTGAAACTGTCGGGAGTTATTTGGTGCAGAGATGCGCCGCATCTAGGAGAGATGCGCCGCATTTGGACCTGTTTCAGTGGTTTCGGGCTGTTTTACGCGTTCAATCTTCGTTTTAACTCTGTTTTCGCTGTTGGTCTTCATTTATTCATTCACAATGGACTTTCACAAATATACACGAATTACAATACATACGTACAACAATTACATACAAATGGAACAACTTTGGATCGAAATAACGGCAATAAACATGTATGATTTTGGCGTTATCAGTTCCTCATGATGAAATCATTGAACCTATCCGCCCTTCTTTGATGAAATTGTGAATTAAGGCGATCATCCGCAACTCTAACCTCATTAAAATCCCCAACAATTAGCCAAGATGTAGCCATGCCATTGATGAGCCTATCAAGTAATTCCCAAAATAATATTTTTTCACGATCATTATGAGGGTCATATACATTGACGATAGTCGTTTCAACACCCGATACAACCCATTTCCCTTTAATAGCAACAAAAAAGTCACACCCCGAGCAATCCGAAACATCAAACACACTAGGATCCCAAAAAGTAATTAAACCCCCCGAACTACTTGCTTCTTTTTGAATATAACCAAAATTCGACCCACCCCATAAGGCATTAATCCACTTATCATCAATAGCATTACACTTAGTTTCTTGAAAAGTAGCAACGCACGGTCTTTCCCTAACACAAAGATTTCTAACCCACCCAAATTTACCCGATATCGCGAAACCCCTGACATTTAACGAAAGAACCTTCATTAAGAAACAAATAAAGCCCATTCTTCCCACCACGAATGAGTTGTTAGTAGTCTGATTTATAATTGATTTTTGTAATGTATAGATTTTTGAATTGAACTGAATTGAATAAACACACTAATCTAATTTACTTTGATAAAATATTTAAATCTGAATGCTGAAAAAGCACTTTTTAATTTGGACCTGTTAACGTAAAAGACAAGTTTAATCTCCAACATCTAAGGTGCAACGAGATCCGCTACTAGCTGAGTATTCATCCTGCCTAACTGATAATATTAATTTAATATTGGTAATATTTTCACGGAGTATTAAACTAAGTAACGCTATATATAAAAGTTGTATAGTAAAATGTTCTATTACCAACTTGCAGGGCCGGGCTTGGGGCCGTGCAGGCCGTGCGACGGCACCGGGCATCAAATGGTTAAATGGTCGAATTTTATTATGTACGAGTTTGGTACTTTTTGATAGATAATAGATGATTTTAAGCAGCTATTTGTAATTATATTAATATGTTTATATATTAAGTAGGTTTATATAGTTGCTAAAATTCCATAATAAGAAAGGCAATAAGTAATCAGTGTATTTGTAGTAAACTAAAGAAAATTCAGGCTTAAAATTTCTCGTAATACTAAACATGACAAGGGCAACTTTTAATCACGTCGCACTGGGCATCAAAAACTTCAGGCCCGGCCCTGCCAACTTGTCCAACTACATTGTCAGGGCCGTATCATTGAATTTAATGGCCCTGTGCAGACATAAAAGGGACCTTTAAACGTTAATTAGTTTTTGGGTTAAACTGATTCGATCCGCTTTATGAACCAACACTAATTCTTCTCAATACTAATTTTTTGGGTTAAATGTATATAATTATACAGGATTTACAATATTTTGGGATCCTCAGAATTTTCGGACCTTGCGTGACCGCACACTTGGCACATGACCTGAGACGCCACTGTACATTGTATGCTTATTTTTCTTCTTTTTTAAAAAAAATAAAAACAACCGTTAAAATCAGGGTCGTCTTAACAATTTAAAGGCCCTAGACGAAAATAAAAATGGGTCTACATACACATTAATTTTTTTTACTACGCATACAAAAAATAATACTCAAATTTTATCTATTTATTTACTTACATTGTATTTAACTATTAAAAACAATGTATTTTAACTTTAATTGATAATTTTTTATTTGATTTAATTAAATATATTGAGAAAATTATTTATATATTCAAAATTTTGGGTTCTTCTAAATTTTTGGACTCTAGACAATTGCCTATACTCAAAAATATAATGATTTGCGTGAGTGTCAAAAGAATGTCTTATGTGATAGGTGCAGACACTAAATTGAAGCCGTAAAACTGGTGGGTTGACACTACTAAAAAAAGTCAAGATCAGGCGAACCTATAATCTTAACTACTACACTTTTGGAGTTTAGGTGCAATCAATTACTATCAAAGTTTCCGAACATTCACTTTATATGTTTCAAAATGATTTTTTTTTTCCAAAAGTCAAAGTATTTCGTATCATAGCACGTAATACGATTAGGATTTTGTTTCTTTTAACGAGAATACGTAAAAAGACTAATGTTTGATACATATATTTTGAAGTGTGTAATCTCTTTCTCTTCTATCTATTTATTCTATCTATATCTATATGTTAAAAGAAAGAGAAAAAAAGTTAAACGTAATTCTAAGAGCTACGTTTAAGCATTTTATATATAAATTAATTTTATATTTATAACTAATCGTTATCGTGAATAACACTAGTACCAACATTATATAAGGAAAATCGATATTAAAAAATGAATATTTTGGTTTTGCAATTAATTCAAAAGAGGTTTGAAACTTAAATATGTTATGCTTAAACGTTGCTCTAATGCTCTGTTCCAGAATTGGTTTCTAAAAAGAAAGGAAGGGAAATGGAGAAACATAATGACAATGGTATTCCAGAGTTTGATTTTAGAAATAAAGGATATTAAGGAGAAGGAAAATTCAGTGTAATTTATCTTTCTTTTAAATTGGAAAGATTCAATTCTGTCCCTTTCATTCTCCTTCCTCATATTTCATTTCTTTTATAAAAAATCTCTAAAATGGACCCTAAAAGATACGTTTAACATTCTTTGAAAAAAAGTTATAGTATGTTAACTTTTGTTAAACATTCAATATTGAAAACTACTTAATCATTGATTTGAGTTATGATGTTATATTCTTTTTTCTTCATATCAAACTTCAATTTAAATTCAACAAATCATTTACATTTTAATTATTAATTTTTAAATTGTTACTACAAATGAATATTACTTAATAATATTATTATTTTATTTAATTAATTGATATATTTATATTATATTATATTATATTATTATTATATTATACCTACACACTAAAGCACACCCGGACTTTTGTCGTTTCAGTTGTTTCGGATTGTGGTTTTGAGTTTACGTTCACACTACCATCGGTCCCTCAACTTCGCCTCAATTTACACAACGTCCCCCCAAGTTTACACTTTTTCAAGGGTAGAAAGTGTAAATATATAATTTTATTAAAATAAAATAAACTAATTTCACTCGAATTTATAACGGGCCATATCTTCTCGCTCGGTGCGAGTTAAATTTTTCCGAGACCACCGTTCAACTCGAAAAAATCTGACGAACCCAACGGGACTAACTATACGCGAAACAGACACTTCTCAAAAAGCGTTAAACACCTCGGGCTATCTTCAATACATATACATACACTTATAGTAAACAACCCAAACTATCTACATCATATCGATTATGTTTCCATATTTTACACAATCTTCCTGACGTTAGAAATGCATATGCCATTAGGTATACTAGGTATTAACGACGTGTATCCAAAAACACCCGTATCAAAGTGTTTTTATTTCCGTAAATACATAACGCTACGTTAACTATGATTATGTAACCCGAAAGGCACTGCGGCATCGTGCGGGCCACTTTTCTAGTATATACTTAAACACATGCCGGTTTTGGTCGTTTATCACCAAACCACGGCCAAAAAATGGTCAAAACGACATGGAAAAAAAAACCAAATCACCCCCCAAAAGTGTACCAACTTACACCTCAACCCTCAAAACAGGGGTACAAAATGTATATTTAATATTTTAATTAAAAAACTTAAGCAAAATTCACTAATATTTTTAACCGGACATATCTTCTTGTTCGCCGCGCGTTAAATTTTTACGAGACCACCGTTCAACTCGAAATAATTTTAGGAACACAAGCGACTAACTATACGCGAAACGGACGTCGTTCAAAAAACATTAAATACTTCGGGCTATATTTCTGTGACAACCCAGAAATTTCCGATAAAATTTAATCAAATTCTTTACATGATTTCATTTAACTTCGAACAAATTCCGACGATTCACGAACAAACAGTTATAAAAAGATATGTAAATATATATGTGAGTGTATATACATCATTTACAATTATTATTATTATCAGTATTATTAATATTATTATCATTTTAATTATTATTATTAATAATTATCATTAACCTTATTATTAATATTATTATTATAAGTATTATTATTATATTTATCAATATTACAATCTATTATTATTATAATCATTATTATTATTAACATCATTAATAATATTATTATTATCATTTTTATTATTATTATCATTATTATTAATGAACTTATTACAATTATTATTATTAGGTTTATTATTATTATTATCATCTTCATTTATTATTATTACTATTAATACAATTATCATTATTATTATTAATATAATTATTATTAATTTGTATTATTATCAATATAATTATTAATTATTAATATTGATTAAAAATAAAAAGTGCAGCTATTTGATTAGCTTCTTATATTTTTTTTTCGTTTGTGATTCAACATCGACACATACTCCATTATTCAATAAGATACAAACAAACTAGATTTTAGGTCATTATTTGCTTTTCATTTTTTTTTCCTGGATCGTGATTTCCATATCTACATTCCATATTTTTTCTGCTTTTTAATTTTATAATCATCGTGATCCATTTTTTTATTTATCTCCTAATTATTTTTTTATTTCATCTACTGGTTTTTATCTTGGATTCTATCAAGTTCCATTGTTATAAATAAATCCATTCCAGTTAAGTGATATACCATACGAAATTACATTATCAATTATCAATTTCAATTAATCGATTTTTTTTATATGCTCGATATCTCTGTTATTCATTCATTTTCCAAAAACCTCGAATTCGAATCGTTTTTCAAAATGTAATATTGCAGTTTTGTTAGGAATCGTCTATTCAATCTTTCTGTAAAGTTTCAACATCCAATTCTTTCTAACGAATCCAAATTTCTGAGTCAAAGTTAGTTTTTCAAAAGTCAAACGGTTTGTTCATCATGAAATTCGAATTCGTTTTTGTGTTTCAAGTTCAATTGATTGCTCAAAAAGTTTCTAGGAACGATTTACTACCATTTTCGTGTTGAAATCTAAATCAAAAACGTCCGAAAAATTTAAATTCGATTTTGAGTTCATGGGTGTTTTTCAGCGACTGCAGTAGCAGCAATAATAATTTTTTTTTTTCGTTTCAAGTAATTCAAAGGTTTATATAGGTTGAGTACATTTTGTTTGAAAGTCTAAAACCGATTTCTTAATCACTGCTATGGTTATTTGGGCCTGTGTAATTTTGAGAGGAAGAAGAAGATGAACATTAAAAAAAATGGGTTATATAAATTTGTGTTCTAATAAATTTAGAAAAACAGAAATAGAAGGATGGTGTTGGGTGTTTTTGGGTATTCGAGAGGTCGAGGGTCTGAGCCCCGTCTTGGGCATTTTTTTTTAGAAAAACTATATAAGGTAGTTTCCTTTCCATAATTATTATTATTATTTTTATTATTATTATTATTATTATTATTAATTATGTCATTATTATTGTGTTAATTATTATTATCATTAATATTAAAATTATGAGTATTATTATCATTAACATAACCAATATTATTATTATTATTATTATTATTATTATTATTATTATTATTATTATCACTAGTATCAAGTATTATTATCAAAAAAATATTATTTTCATTATCATTTTATTGTTAATATGAGTATTTTTATTATTATTAAGAACTATTGTTATTATCATTTTCATTAAAAACTACTATTATTATAATTATTATTGGTATTATTATTGACATCAGTATCATTATTTTTAAATCTATCGATATATCTAATATTATCATTAAGAATATTATTAGTAGTGTCATTATTATAAAAATTAACATTTTTATTAAAACTATCATTTTAAATAAAAATTATCATTTCTAAGTAGTATTATTATTATTACTACTATTATGATTATTATCATTTTTACTACTAGTATTATTATTGTTATTACAAATTAAAACAACTCTTTACTCATTATCATTATTAATATCATTTTTATCAAATAAATACTTATATATAGAATATATAAAAGTATATATACAGAAATATATAACAATTGAAATAATATATATAAACTTGTTCAATTACGAGTATATGTGTTAATATATATACTTGATATAGGTTCGTGAATCCGAGGTCAACTCCGCACTTGTTCAGTGCCATCATATGCATATTTACTACAAACTATCGTACCGTATCGTGAGTTACTACTCCCTTTTTATCTATATTTTTGGGCTGAGAATACATTCGCAACTTTTATAATTGTTTTACACGTTAGACACAAGTACTCAAACTTTTATGCTATATACGTGCTTTGTCATGCTAAATCCCTGTCGTAATATCGTTAATTGCTGAGGTATAAGATGCAAACTTAGTTATTATGAATAGCGCTATTGAGAGTAACGTCTCTTTCCATTTGACCGTTGGTCTTTGGATACATAATAATGATTCAACTACACTGACAATACAAGGTGTCACGGGGTAACTTTTGTTTAGTCGCGATATTACAAACAGCAACTCTTTCGATTGATATATTTGGTATTAATCAACTTTAAACTGAAATATTGTGGTCTAATGCTATACTGAACTATTGATTTATGATAAACCTATGAACTCACTCAACCTCGTGTTGACTTTTTAAGTATGTTTATTCTCAGGTACTTAAATATTGCTTTCGCTGTATATCTGCTGCTTTGATGATGATTTTTTGTCATGCTTGGAGTCTTCATGCATTACTTACCAATTTATTTAAAAACACTTAATGCTCTAAATACAATGTAATCTATTTATTTTTCGCTGCAAAACTCAATAAAACGTCTCATATAGAGTCGTTCTCGTTTATACAACTATAATTTGATATAATTAGCACAAATACCCCAGGCCCTATTTGGGGGTGTGACAGACTGGTATCAGAGCAGTATTGTTGTAGAGAACCATGATTGCATTTTTAAGTATACCTTATACAATTAGGTACCTTAGCAATGTCGGACTATAACTTTCCTTGACTATAGTGTCTTTAATTATTGCCTTTAATTGTTAAATGCTACACTATACCTTAGAAACTATGCTTATTAAATTCTTTAATCTTTCTTAGAATGCCAAGCCAATCTAAGAACTCTGCTCACTCTCCTAAGTACTATCCAATTCCGCCACCACATTTAAATACGACACCATGATTTCTGAAATTCTCGACATTCCTTTGTCATCTATCATAGTTTTGTGTATTACATATGTATTACATGAAATGTTAACCATGATTCTTGAAATATCTACTATTCATATTCATTACTTTCAAAATCTTTGCTTTCTCGTTATTTTTAATCATTGAATTTTCTTGACGGGTGGCGTCTACGAAACTCTAGAATGGAAGGGTTTGGATTACCGATTTAAATGATCCTATAGCTCAAGCCCCTAGACCTGAATAGGCCATTACGAATTGAAAGTCTTTAATCGAATAATTATCTGATTACATACTTATCATTTTTATCTCGACATGTCATACTGCAATTATTGCATAAATGGAGTATAGACACATCATATCTTATCACATTTTATCATATCTATCCCAATAAACTTTGTCTAACACTTTTCCTAAATTTTCTCCGTAAATTACGGAAATCTTTTTGTTATATATACGTATTCAAGGAGACGAATATATCAATCAGTATCCAACACTTATTTCATATCAAACCCTATTCCAAACACATAATATGGATTCCTCGAACTCCTCGAGCTCCAATGGCAGTGTAATCGGAACGAACGAACCAATTGGCCATCATAAATTCTGGATGAATTGGGGATAGGTTCGTAGTCGACTCAATCAATGGAGAAAAGAATAAGGAGATCCCTTCCACCAACCGAATTCACCTCTTGGCGAAGAACCTGAAGCACTTACCGGTGAACCAATCCGGAACACTATTTTCACCCTCATTTCCAGGATATCCCGCCATGAGTATATAATATCTAGAATTCTAGATCTTATTCATCCACTCGTCCGAACCGCCAATCATCCCGGAATAATAGAAGAAGTCAACGAGCTTCGCGCTCGAATAGTGGCTCTAGAGAATATGGTGCAAAATCTGAGAGCATCAGCAGCACCAGCAGTATAACCAGCACCACTAGTACCATCAGTACCACCAACACCACAAGCACTGTAAGTACCATCAACATCACCACCAACAGCAACAGTACCAACAACAACATCCGCATCCCATGTAGTGACCCAAACTTTTTCATGTTTATATATATTAAATGAAATTGATATTTACATGATTATGTGTTTCCAACATGTTAAGCAATCAAACTTGTTAAGACTTGATTAATTGAAATAGGTTTCATATAGACAATTGACCACCCAAGTTGACCGGTGATTCACGAACGTTAAAACTTGTAAAAACTATATGATGACATATATATAATTATATATACAGTTAACATGATATTATGATAAGTAAGTATCTCATTAGGTATTTTAACAATGAGTTATATACATAAAATTGAGTTTATTGAATTAAGAAACTCTAAACGGTATATATAACGATTATCGTTATAACAACGTCTTACTAAATAAATATGAATCATATTAAGATATTGATACACTATATTTAATCATGATAAATGATAAGTAAACATGTCATTAAGTGTATTAACATTGAACTACATATGTAAAAAACAAGACTACTAACTTAATGATTTCGAAACGAGACATATATGTAACGATTATCGTTGTAACAACATTTAACTGTATATATATCATACTAAGATATATTAATATATCATAATATCATGATAATGTAATAATTTAACATCTCTTTAGATATAATAAACAATGGGTTAACAACATTTAACAAGATCGTTAACCTAAAGGTTTCAAAACAACATTTACATGTAACGACTAACGATGACTTAACGACTCAGTTAAAATGTATATACATGTAGTGTTTTAATATGTATTCATACACTTTTGAAAGACTTCAAGACACTTATCAAAATACTTCTACTTAACAAAAATGCTTACAATTACATCCTCGTTCAGTTTCATCAACAATTCTACTCGTATGCACCCGTATTCGTACTCGTACAATACACAGCTTCTAAATGTATGTACTATTGGTATATAACTCCAATGATCAGCTCTTAGCAGCCCATGTGAGTCACCTAACACATGTGGGAACCATCATTTGGCAACTAGCATGAAATATCTCATAAAATTACAAAAATATTAGTAATCATTCATGACTTATTTACATGAAAACAAAATTACATATCCTTTATATCTAATCCATATACCAACGACCAAAAACACATACAAACACTTTCATTCTTCAATTTTCTTCATCTAATTGATCTCTCTCAAGTTCCATCTTCAAGTTCTAAGTGTTCTTCATAAATTCTACAAGTTCTAGTTTCATAAAATCAAGAATACTTCCAAGTTTACTAGCTCACTTCCAATCTTGTAAAGTGATCATCCAAACTCAAGAAATCCTTGTTGTTTATAGTAATATATCATTATAAATCAAGTTAATACTCATATACAAACTTTGATTCAATTTCTATAACTATAACTATCTTAATTCGAGTGATAATCTTACTTGAACTTGTTTTCGTGTCATGATTCTACTTCAAGAACTTTCAAGCCATCCAAGATCCTTTGAAGCTAGATCATTTCTTGTCACTTCCAGTAGGTTTAACTACTAAACTTGAGGTAGTAATGATGTTCATAACATCATTCGATTCATACATATAAAACTATCTTATTCGAAGATTTGAACATGTAATCACTAGAACATAGTTTAGTTAATTCTAAACTTGTTCGCAAACAAAAGTTAATCCTTCTAAATTGAATTTTAAAATCAACTAAACACATGTCCTATATCTATATGATATGCTAACTTAGTGATTTAAAATCGGAAAACACGAAAAACACCGTAAAACCGGATATACGCCGTCGTAGTAACACCGCGGGCTGTTTTGGGTTAGTTAATTAAAAACTATGATAAACTTTGATTTAAAAGTTGTTCTTATGGGAAAATGATTTTTCTTATGAGCATGAAACTATATCCAAAAATCATGGTTAAACTCAAAGTGGAAGTATGTTTTCCAAAATGGTCATCTAGACGTCGTTCTTTCGACTGAAATGACTACCTTTACAAAAATAACTTGTAACTTATATTTCCAACTATAAAACTATACTTTTTATGTTTAGATTAAAATAGATTTCAATATGAAACCATAGCAATTTGATTCACTCAAATCGGATTTAAAACGAAGAAGTTATGGGTAAAACAAGATTGGATATTTTTTGATTGTTGTAGCAACGGGAAATATTGTAACAATTCTATACAAATCGTATCCTAGCTAACTTATATTGTATTATACATGTATACTAATATATTATGTAATCTTGGGATACCATAGACATGTATGCAAATGTTTTGACATATCATATCGACCCATCTATATATATTATTTGGAACAACCATAGACACTCTATATGCAGTAATGTTGGAGTTAGCTATACAGGGTTGAGGTTGATTCCAAAAATATATATACTTTGAGTTGTGATCTAGCCTGAGATGTGTATACACTGAGTTGTGGATTGATTCAAAAAAATATATATCAATTTATTTCTGTACATCTAACTATAGACAACTAGTTGTAGGTTACTAACGAGGACAGCTGACTTAATAAACTTAAAATATCAAAATGTATTAAACATGTTATAAATATATTTTGAACATACTTTGATATATATGTACATATTTGTTATAGGTTCATGAATCAACCAGTGGCCAAGTCTTACTTCCCGACGAAGTAAAAATCTGTGAAAGTGAGTTATAGTCCCACTTTTAAAATCTAATATTTTGGGATGAGAATACATGCAGTTTTATAAATGTTTTACGAAATAGACACAAGTAATTGAAACTACATTATATGGGTGAATGATCGAAGCCGAATATGTCCCTTTTTTCTTGGTAACCTAAGAATTAGTAAACCGATCTACTAATTGACTCGAATCCTAAAGATAGATCTATTGGGCCTAACGAACCCCATCCAAAGTACCAGATGCTTTAGTACTTCAAATTCGTTTATATCATGTCCGAAGGATTTTCCGGAATGATAGGGGATATTCTTATATGCATCTTGTTAATGTCAGTTACCAGGTGTTCACCATATGAATGAATTTTATCTCTATGTATGGGATGTATATTGAAATATGAAATCTTGTGGTCTATTATTATGATTTGATAATATATAGGTTAAACCTATAACTCACCAAAATTTTTGTTGACGTTTTAAGCATGTTTATTCTCAGGTGATTATTAAGAGCTTCCGCTGTTGCATACTAAAATAAGGACAAGATTTGGAGTCCATGCTTGTATGATATTATGTAAAAACTGCATTCAAGAAACTTATTTTTTTGATGTAATATATTCTTATTGTAAACCATTATGTAATGGTCGTGTGTAAACGGTATATTTTAGATTATCATTATTTGGTAATCTACGTAATGCTTTTTAAACCTTTATCGATAAAATAAAGGTTATGGTTGTTTTAAAAATGAATGCAGTCTTTGAAAAACGTCTCATATAGAGGTCAAAACCTCGCGACGAAATCAATTAATATGGAACGTTTATAATCAATATGAACGGGACATTTCAGTTGGTATCCGAGCATTGGTCTTAGAGAACCAGAAAATTGTATTAGTGTGTCTTATCGAGTTTGTTAGGATGCATTAGTGAGTCTGGACTTCGACCGTGTTTTTCTTCAAAAACGATTGCTTAACATTTTTTTGTTGGAAACTATATATTATTAACATGTAAATATTATGTGATATATTAATCTCTTAACGTGTTTTATATTGTGTGATAGATGTTTACCTCTAGTACAAATCTCATCAATTTATCTAATAATAATGAAGAGTCGAATATATTTTGGGAAGATTCACAAATTCCCAAAGAGGAACCGGAAGAAGAGGAACCGGAAGAGGAGGAACCGGAAGAGGAGGAACCAGAAGAAGAAGAGGTTCCGGAGGAAGAAATATTGATACCTATAGTAAATCGATTAAATAAAAGAAAATTCTCAACCAACGGACCAAAGTTAATAATGGTCAATGGTGTTTCCGCCGAGGAAGCAAAATATTGGGAAGATTATCAATTTTCCGATGAATCGGATCCCGATGAGGATTCCGATGATATTATAGAAATTACCTCGACCCAATTTAATAAAGCAAAAGAAAATAATAAGGGAAAAGGTATAAAAATAGACAAACCCGATTCCAACCCCGATGAACTTTATATGTATCGGCAACATCCGTATTTCCTAAAATGTAACAATGACCCGGGAACCTCTAAACCACCAGGTTTTTCTAAACCATTATGAAAAACGACGGCTCGTATTAGAGGAACACCATATATTCCTAGAAAATTAGAAAAACGAACCAAGTCGGAAGAAGAAGAAACCAGTGATTCAGATTAGAGGGTTGTAATCATGTTGTGTATTATATGTATTGTAGTGTGCTTGTACTTTTATGTTCTATGTAAAAAAATTGCTTGTATTGTTTGTTAATTATCTTTTACGAATCTAATCCTTGTCTATTTTACAGTATAAAAACAAAATGGACGTTAAGGGTAGACAACCGAATATTTTAGAAGACCTACCAGAGGATATGATTGAGGAAATCTTGTCTAGAGTCGGTCAGAATTCATCAGCACATTTAGTTATGGCGAAATTAACTTGTCAAACATTTGAAAGACTTTCCAGAAATGCCTTAGTTTATAAAAGGCTTTCCTTTGATAGGTGGGGTATATCACATTGGGGAGACCATAAGTTACGCCGTGTTTTCTTTAAAGCATTAAATGCGAGGAACCCAAATGCAATTTTACGTTACGGGTTAAGAACCTATTTTGACTCAACATATCCCAACATAGGATTTTGTGAATTAGAAAGAGCTTCTAACATGCAACATAAAGAAGCATGTTATGCTTACGGGTTAGTGATGTTCGCTTCTTACCAAAGTGAGAAAAAGAACATCGGATTGCAACTTTTAAATAAAACCTTCCCACAAGTGACGGATTCAGTAGTTGGGGTGAGAAACAAGGTTTTTAGATTATTACGGGGCAGTTGGACATTACGAAACCCTCGTCCTTTTGACGACATTACAACATGCTGCCTAGCCAATGGTCATAACAGTTATTTTCTACAAGACCAAGGATGGGAAGTCGTCTTAGTAAAACCAGAATGCATGACTTGTTTCTGGACTTATGAATTACGTGTCTTTATTTCCTTTGCTGAACAACTTGCGTATTAACTAGATTTATCTTCAAAACTGTCATGTATCATAGTGTACTATATTTCATGTTATATGTAATATAGCGAAGTTGTAAGTTTGAAGAATATTTGTATGTGATATATTATTATAATCAGTTTTTCATATGGAATTGTAGTAGTTGAATTGTATATTAGCTACTAAGTATGAACTTAACGGGTAGGTAGTACCCGAATTTAAACTTATAAAACGCTAATATGAAGAAAAAGCTTTTATAAATGAGTTCATATTATGCTACGAAATACTATTGACTACTCTTAATATTCTGTATGATTAACTCGATTCAGTTGGCTATTTTGAAGGAAACGGCACCGACTACTCGACACACCATGAATATGAGCGAAGAGGAATTTCGTACCTTTCTTGCTGCAAACATAGCCGCAGTACAGGCTGCGCTACATACCAACAATAACTCTGAATCTAGCAATGTAGCTAACGGCGCAAGAAATCATGTAGGATGCTCCTACAAAGAATTCACTGCCTGCAAACCTTTGGAATTTGATGGAACCGAAGGACCAATTGGATTGAAATGGTAGATCGAGAAAGTCGAATCGGTGTTTGCCATAAGTAAGTGTACTGAAGAGGACAAAGTTAAGTACGCTATGCATACCTTCACAGGTACTGCATTAACGTAGTGAAACACCTATCTTGAACAGGTAGGACAAAATGCTGCTTACGCACTACCGTGGTCGGCATTCAAGCAATTGATGAACGAGCAGTACCGTCCTAGAAACGAAGTCAATAAACTCAAGGCAGAACTTAGAGAGTTACGAACACAAGGGTTCGACGTTACCACATATGAACGACGATTCACAGAGTTGTGCCTATTGTGTCCGGGAGCATTCGAAGATGAAGAAGAGAAGATAGACGCATTTGTAAAAGGGTTACCAGTAAGGATTCAAGAAGATATGAGTTCACACGAGCCCGCTTCTATACAGAAGGCAAGTCGAATGGCTCATAAACTCATAAATCAGATTGAGGGAAGAATTAAAGAGCAGGCGGCCGAAGAAGCTAACACGAAACAACTCAAGAGGAAGTGGGAGGAAAGCGGTGACAAGAGTCACCAGTACAACAACAACAACAATTACAACCACAATCGCAACAACTATCCCAACAACTGAAACAACAATCGCAACAACAACCGCAATCCTAAAAATAACTACAACAAACATCCCAACAAAAACAACAACTACAACAACCGTTTCAACAACAATAATAATTCCAACAACAACCTCAATAACAACAACGGCAACAAAAACCAAAAACAGCCATGTCATAGGTGTGAAGAAAATCACCAGGGGTTTTGCATGACATTTTTCAACAGGTGTAAAAGAAATGGTCATAGCACGACAAAGTGTGAGGTCTACGGACCAAAGTTTAACAGAACTAAGGGAGTAAATAATGTCGGAACAAGTAATGCCGAAACGAATAGTGTCGGAGCAAGTAATACCAACGCTGTTTGTTATAAATGTGGAAAATCTGGCCACATTATTAGAAATTTCCCGAATCAGGGGAATACTAATGGGCAGGGCCGTGGAAGAGTTTTCAATATTAATGCGGCAGAAGCACAGGATGACCCGAAGCTTGTTACGGGTACGTTTCTTATTGACGATAAATCTGCTTATGTTTTATTTGATTCGGGTACGGATAGAAGCTATATGAGTAGAGAATTTTGTGCTAAATTAAGTTGCCCATTGACGCCTTTGGATAATAAATTTTTACTCGAGTTAGCAAATGGTAAATTAATTTCAGCAGATAATATATGCCGGGATAGAGAAATTAAACTGGGTGATGAAACGTTTAAGATAGATTTAATACCAGTCGAGTTAGGGAGTTTTGATGTAATAATTGGCATGGACTGGTTGAAGAAGGTAAGAGCAGAGGTCGTTTGTTACAAAAATGCGATTCGCATTATGCGTGAAAAAGGAAAACCTTTAATGGTGTACGGAGAAAAGAACAACGCGAAATTAAATCTTATTAGTAGTTTGAAGGCGCAAAAACTAATAAGAAAAGGTTGTTACGTCATTCTAGCACACATTGAGGAAGTTAAACCTGAAGAAAAGAACATCAGTGATGTTCCCGTCGCAAAAGAATTTCCCGATGTATTTTCGAAGGAATTACCGGGATTACCCCCACATCGATCCGTTGAATTTCAAATAGACCTTGTACCAGGAGCTGCACCAATAGCTCGTGCTCCATACAGACTCGCACCCAGCGAAATGAAAGAATTACAAAGTCAGTTACAGGAACTTTTAGAGCGTGGTTTCATTCGACCAAGCACATCACCATGGGGAGCTCCTGTTTTGTTTGTCAAGAAGAAAGATGGTACATTCAGGTTATGTATCGACTACCGAGAGTTGAACAAACTTACCATTAAGAACCACTACCCACTACCGAGAATCGATGACTTATTTGATCAACTACAAGGCTCGTCTGTTTATTTGAAGATCGATTTACGTTCTGGATATCATCAAATGCGGGTGAAGGAGGATGATATTCCAAAGACTGCTTTTAGGATGCGTTACGGTCATTACGAGTTTATGGTTATGCCGTTTGGATTGACTAATGCACCAGCTGTGTTCATGGACCTCATGAACCGAGTGTGTGGGCCATATCTTGACAAGTTTGTCATTGTTTTCATCGATGACATACTTATTTACTCGAAGAATGATCAAGAGCACGAAGAACATTTGAGAAAAGTGCTAGAGTTGCTGAGAAAAGAAAAACTGTACGCTAAGTTTTCAAAGTGTGCATTTTGGTTGGAAGAAGTTCAATTCCTCGGTCATATAGTGAATAAAGAAGGTATTCAGGTGGATCCAGCAAAGATTGACACCGTTGAAGAGTGGGAAACCCCAAAAACTCCGAAACACATACGCCAATTTTTAGGGCTAGCTGGTTATTACAGGAGATTCATTCAAGATTTTTCTAAAATAGCAAAACCCTTGACTGCATTAACGCATAAATGGAAGAAATTTGAATGGAAAGATGAACAAGAGAAAGCGTTTCAATTGTTAAAGAAAAAGTTAACTATGGCACCTATATTGTCATTACCTGAAGGGAATGATGATTTTGTGATATATTGTGACGCCTCAAAGCAAGGTCTCGGTTGTGTATTAATGCAACGAATGAAAGTAATTGCTTATGCGTCTAGACAATTGAAGATTCACGAGCAGAATTATACGACGCATGATTTGGAATTAGGCACAGTTGTTTTTGCATTAAAGACTTGGAGGCACTACTTATATGGGGTCAAAAGTATTATATATACCGACCACAAAAGTCTTCAACACGTATTTAATCAGAAACAACTGAACATGAGGCAGCGCAGATGGATTGAATTGTTAAATGATTACGACTTTGAGATTCGTTATCACCCGGAGAAGGCAAATGTGGTAGCCGACGCCTTGAGCAGAAAGGACAGAGAACCCATTCGAGTAAAAGCTATGAATATAATGATTCACACTAACCTTACTACTCAAATAAAGGAGGCGCAACAAGGAGTTTTAAAAGAGGGAAATTTAAAGGATGAAATACCCAAAGGATCGGAGAAGCATCTTAATATTCGGGAAGACGAAACCTGGTATAGGGCTGAAAGAATTTAGGTACCAAAATTTGGAGATATGAGAGAAATGGTACTTAGAGAAGCTCATAAAACCAGATACTCAATACATCCTGAAACGGGGAAGATGTACAAGGATCTCAATAAACATTTTTGGTGGCCAGGTATGAAAGCTGATGTTGCTAAATACGTAGGAGAATGTTTGACGTGTTCTAAGGTCAAAGCGGAGCATCAGAAACCATCAGGTCTACTTCAACAACCCGAAATACCGGAATGGAAATGGGAAAACATTACCATGGATTTTATCACTAAATTGCCAAGGACTGCAAGTGGTTTTGATACTATTTGGGTAATAGTTGATCGTCTCACCAAATCAGCACACTTCCTGCCAATAAGAGAAGATGACAGGATGGAGAAGTTAGCACGACTGTATTTGAAGGAAGTCATCTCCAGACATGGAATACCAATCTCTATTATCTCTGATAGGGATGGCAGATTTATTTCAAGATTCTGGCAGACATTACAGCAAGCATTAGGAACTCGTCTAGACATGAGTACTGCCTATCATCCACAAACTGATGGGCAGAGCAAAAGGACGATACAAACGCTTGAAGACATGCTACGAGCATGTGTTATTGATTTCGGAAACAGTTGGGATCGACATCTACCATTAGCAGAATTTTCCTACAACAACAGCTACCATTCAAGCATTGAGATGGCGCCGTTTGAAGCACTTTATGGTAGAAAGTGCAGGTCTCCGATTTGTTGGAGTGAAGTGGGGGATAGACAGATTACGGGTCCGGAGATAATACAAGAAACTACCGAGAAGATCATCCAAATTCAACAACGGTTGAAAGCCACCCAAAGTCGACAAAAGAGCTACCCCGACATTAAAAGAAAAGATATAGAATTTGAAATTGGAGAGATGGTCATGCTTAAGGTTGCACCTTGGAAAGGCGTTGTTCGATTTGGTAAACGAGGGAAATTAAATCTAAGGTATATAGGACCATTCAAGATTATTGATCGTGTCGGACCAATAGCTTACCGACTTGAATTACCACAACAACTCGCGGCTGTACATAACACTTTCCACGTCTCAAATTTAAAGAAATGTTTTGCTAAAGAAGATCTCGCTATTCCGTTAGACGAAATCCAAATCAACGAAAACTTCAATTCATCGAAGAACCCGTCAAAATAATGGATCGTGAGGTTAAAAGACTTAAGCAAAACAAGATACCAATTGTTAAGGTTCAATGGAATACTCGTAGAGGACCCGAGTTCACCTGGGAATGAGAAGATCAGATGAAGAAGAAATACCCGCACTTATTTCCAGAAGATACGTCGACACCTCCAACTGATTAAAATCTCGGGACGAAATTTATTTAACGGGTAGGTACTGTAGTGACCCGAACTTTTTCATGTTTATATATATTAAATGAAATTGATATTTACATGATTAAGTGTTTCCAACATGTTAAGAAATCAAACTTGTTAAGACTTGATTAATTGAAATAGGTTTCATATAGACAATTGACCACCCAAGTTGACCGGTGATTCACGAACGTTAAAACTTGTAAAAACTATATGATGACATATATATGATTATATATACAGTTAACATGATATTATGATAAGTAAGTATCTCATTAGGTATTTTAACAATGAGTTATATACATAAAATTGAGTTTATTGAATTAAGAAACTCGAAACGGTATATATAACGATTATCGTTATAACAACGTCTTACTAAATAAATATGAATCATATTAAGATATTGATACACTATGTTTAATCATGATAAATGATAAGTAAACATGTCATTAAGTGTATTAACAATGAACTACATATGTAAAAACAAGACTACTAACTTAATGATTTCGAAACGAGACATATATGTAATGATTATCGTTGTAACAACATTTAACTGTATATATATCATACTAAGATATATTAATATATCATAATATCATGATAATGTAATAATTTAACATCTCTTTAGATATAATAAACAATGGGTTAACAACATTTAACAAGATCGTTAACCTAAAGGTTTCAAAACAACATTTACATGTAACGACTAACGATGACTTAACGACTCAGTTAAAATGTATATACATGTAGTGTTTTAATATGTATTCATACACTTTTGAAAGACTTCAAGACACTTATCAAAATACTTCTACTTAACAAAAATGCTTACAATTACATCCTCGTTCAGTTTCATCAACAATTCTACTCGTATGCACCCGTATTCGTACTCGTACAATACACAGCTTTTAGATGTATGTACTATTGGTATATACACTCCAATGATCAGCTCTTAGCAGCCCATGTGAGTCACCTAACACATGTGGGAACCATCATTTGGCAACTAGCATGAAATATCTCATAAAATTACAAAAATATTAGTAATCATTCATGACTTATTTACATGAAAACAAAATTACATATCCTTTATATCTAATCCATATACCAACGACCAAAAACACATACAAACACTTTCATTCTTCAATTTTCTTCATCTAATTAATCTCTCTCAAGTTCCATCTTCAAGTTCTAAGTGTTCTTCATAAATTCTACAAGTTCTAGTTTCATAAAATCAAGAATACTTCCAAGTTTACTAGCTCACTTCCAATCTTGTAAAGTGATCATCCAAACTCAAGAAATCCTTATTGTTTACAGTAATATATCATTCTAAATCAAGGTAATACTCATATACAAACTTTGATTCAATTTCTATAACTATAACTATCTTAATTCGAGTGATAATCTTACTTGAACTTGTTTTCGTGTCATGATTCTACTTCAAAAACTTTCAAGCCATCCAAGATCCTTTGAAGCTAGATCATTTCTTGTCACTTCCAGTAGGTTACCTACTAAACTTGAGGTAGTAATGATGTTCATAACATCATTCGATTCATACATATAAAACTATCTTATTCGAAGATTTGAACATGTAATCACTAGAACATAGTTTAGTTAATTCTAAACTTGTTCGCAAACAAAAGTTAATCCTTCTAACTTAACTTTTAAAATCAACTAAACACATGTTCTATATCTATATGATATGCTAACTTAATGATTTAAAACCGGAAAACACGAAAAACACCGTAAAACCGGATATACGCCGTCGTAGTAACACCGCGGGCTGTTTTGGGTTAGTTAATTAAAAACTATGATAAACTTTGATTTAAAAGTTGTTCTTCTGCGAAAATGATTTTTATTATGAGCATGAAACTGTATCCAAAAATCATGGTTAAACTCAAAGTGGAAGTATGTTTTCCAAAATGGTCATCTAGACGTCGTTCTTTCGACTGAAATAACTACCTTTACAAAAACGACTTGTAACTTATATTTACGACTATAAACCTATACTTTTTATGTTTAGATTCATAAAATATAGTTCAATATGAAACCATATCAATTTGATTCACTCAAATCGGATTTAAAACGAAGAAGTTATGGGTAAAACAAGATTGGATATTTTTTGATTGTTGTAGCTACGGGAAATATTGTAACAATTCTATACAAATCATATCCTAGCTAACTTATATTGTATTATACATGTATTCTAATATATTATGTAATCTTGGGATACCATAGACACGTATGCAAATGTTTTGACATATCATATCGACCCATCTATATATATTATTTGGAACAACCATATACACTCTATATGCAGTAATGTTGGAGTTAGCTATACAGGGTTGAGGTTGATTCCAAAAATATATATACTTTGAGTTGTGATCTAGCCTGAGACGTGAATACACTGAGTCATGGATTGATTCAAGATAATATATATCAATTTATTTCTGTACATCTAACTATGGACAACTAGTTGTAGGTTACTAACGAGGACAGCTGACTTAATAAACTTAAAACATCAAAATGTATTAAACATGTTGTAAATATATTTTGAACATACTTTGATATATATGTACATATTTGTTATAGGTTCGTGAATTAACTAGTGGCCAAGTCTTACTTCCCGACGAAGTAAAAATCTGTGAAAGTGAGTTATAGTCCCACTTTTAAAATCTAATATTTTGGGATGAGAATACATGCAGTTTTATAAATGTTTTACGAAATAGACACAAGTAATTGACATTATATGGGTGAATGATCGAAGCCGAATATGCCCCTTTTTGCTTGGTAACCTAAGAATTAGTAAACCGATCTACTAATTGACGCGAATCCTAAAGATAGATCTATTGGGCCTAACGAACCCCATCCAAAGTACCGGATGCTTTAGTACTTCGAATTCGTTTATATCATGTCCGAAGGATTTCCCGGAATGATAGGGGATATTCTTATATGCATCTTGTTAATGTCGGTTACCAGGTATTCACCATATGAATGAATTTTATCTCTATGTATGGGATGTATATTAAAATATGAAATCTTGTGGTCTATTATTATGATTTGATAATATATAGGTTAAACCTATAACTCACCAACATTTTTATTGACGTTTTAAGCATGTTTATTCTCAGGTGATTATTAAGAGCTTCCGCTGTTGCATACTAAAATAAGGACAAGGTTTGGAGTCCATGCTTGTATGATATTATGTAAAAACTGCATTCAAGAAACTTATTTTTTTTATGTAATATATTATTATTGTAAACCATTATGTAATGGTCGTGTGTAAACGGTATATTTTAGATTATCATTATTTGGTAATCTACGTAATGCTTTTTAAACCTTTATCGATAAAATAAAGGTTATGGTTGTTTTAAAAATGAATGCAGTCTTTGAAAAACGTCTCATATATAGGTCAAAACCTCGCGACGAAATCAATTAATATGGAACGTTTATAATCAATATGAACGGGACATTTCATCCCATACCTCAACATCACACTCAGTACCTCAAACATCAACATCGTACGCCCGATAGATACCAAGGAATATTAGTAATAATGTGTTAAGATGTATTGACTCATTCTCTCTGAAGAATTATATATGTATACTTTATATATATATATATATATATATATATATATATATATATATATATATATATATATATATATATATGATTTGGAACAATAATAAATCTTTTCGTACTAAGCTATTACGTGTGAATCTTAACTAGTATGTAACTAATTGGTTAATTCATATCACTAATATGCTATGATGTACACCCTTCGTTAATGACTTAACAATCGTTAATCACTGCTTCAGCACAATAAACTCCATTTCATAATAAACCAAGTGTATTATTCAAATACATGTTTGATTTTACACTTCCATTTTCGATGTACTCGAAACTTTTTAAAGAAAACATTATTCGTGCCTTGCGAAGTTCACAAGGACTCCACGAGCATCAACATCATACACTGAGGAAAATCAATAACAATGAACAATGAAGTATTGATTCATAACTTCATAAGAGAAATATTCCCCGAAGACTATGTAATCTCTAAAGTTTTGGAGATTATTTATTCTCGTTCCAACCGTAAATCAAATGAGTCTAATATTATATTAACTCATTAAATCTATATTATATCTGAAGAATACATACATGAACGTATATCTTCATAAAGATAGTAATTACAAATTCTTTTGTACAAACTGTTAATTGTGAAAATATTTTAACGGGTAGGTAAAACCCAAAAAATATTTATATCTCACATTAATATGTTACATTGTACATTCTTCAAATTCTGATTCAATAATCAGTAGCTAACCTACTTACATCCACAGATATATGTATCTGTTCACCGAAGAATAACCATTTTCATACAAATACAATTGCATATTCTGATTTGGACATATCAGAATTCAAATAAAGCTTTAGCAAGTGTTATCTTCTTAAAGATCACTATGTTCATGAATTATATTCATTCGTATTCTGTGATGAATTATCACACAAAACCACCGAAATTATCATTACTTTTGAAATCAACAACGTCTATTCATCAACCGTTAGATTCATTAATGGATACATTCTACGCATAAACACTTCAACTCCAAATTCTTGAAAACACCTTAGAACTATAACCAACGATTCAGATTCGTTAACCCTAATAATTCTGATGAAGCAGCAAAAGCTGTAGATGGTCTTAATGACCAAAAGCTTGATAATAAAGAACGATGTGTTGGAAAAGCTCAAAAGAAAGATTTGGAACTGAAAAACGGATTGAGCAAACCAAGAAGGAGGCTGTGGACAAATCACAAGGACTAAACCTATACCCAAAGAATCTAGATGATTCGATTTTTGATGAAAATTACAGAAGATATATAATCTCCTTACACATTCTAAATAATTACAGAAGAATTTTTCTCATTATCCTTCAACTTTAAATATTTTAGAAATTCTAAAATATCACTGTATCTTTAAGTATAAATATCTTCGATATTTCTGAAGATATCTTCATAACTATTCTTATCCGAGATTACTTATCTCTTCGTGCTATTTGTATTACATCATAAAGGAAACTGTTTAAGTTTCTATATTCTGTAAAATTCAAGTTTAAATTTTAAATGATTTGAAGTAGTGTTGGGAATTGAAGCATGAGTTAGTGAAAGGACCCGTCCTAATCCATCCAGACAAAGTCCATATCGATTATAAACGATTCACAACAGTTGATTACATCGCGAGGTACTTAACCTCTATATGATACATTTTACAAACATTGCATTCGTTTTTGAAAAGACAATCTTTCATTTCATCGAAAGTTGATAGGCATGCATACCATTTCATAATATATCTAACTATAATTGACTTAACAATAATCTTGAAGAACTTGACGACTCGAATGCAACGTCTTTTGAAATATACCCGGAATGACTTCAAGTAATATCTATAAAATGAGAAAATGCACAGCGGAAGATTTCTTTGTACCTGAGAATAAACATGCTTTCAAGTGTCAACCAAAAGGTTGGTGAGTTCATTATTTTAACATAAATAATCATTTCATAATTTTAATAGACCACAAGATTTCATATTTCCAATTCTCATAAATATACGTCCCATGCATAGAGACAAAAATATCATTCATATGGATTGAACACCTGGTAACCGACATTCACAATATACATATAAGAATATCCCCATCATTCCGGGATCCTCCTTCAGACATGATATAAATTTCGAAGTACTAAAGCATCCGGTACTTTGGATGGGGCTTGTTGGGCCCGATAGATCTATCTTTAGAGTTCGCGTCAATTAGGGTTTCTGTTCCCTAATTCTTAGATTACCAGACTATATAAAAAGGGGCATATTCGATTAGATAATCCAACCATAGAATGTAGTTTCGAGCACTTGTGTCCATTTCGTAAAAACATTTATAAAAGCAGCGCATGCATTCTCAGTCCCAAAAATATATATTGCGAAAGCATTTAAAAAAGGAGTAATGAAACTCACCTAATGTATTTTTTAGTAAAAATACATAGAACGACATTGAACAAGTATAGGGTTGACCTCGGATTCACGAACCTATATCATTTGTATATATATTAACACATATAATTGTAATCGAATAAATATATATTATTATTAATAATATACCTGTTAAATTATTTGTTATATAGATGTAGATATATTTAATTTACATATTTTATTTAACTAGTGTTTATCTTTCATTATAACATATTAATATTAATAAGTTATATTAGGGTTTATATGTGATAAAATATATAAGTATATATTAATTGATATATTTTATATATAGCTTAGTTACTATCTTTTTAATAATAAAATTATAGTGATATGTAATATTCATTTTCTTGTAATGTATTTTTATATAAAAAATATCTTTTTGTAATAATACTAATAATAATAACTATGAATATAACAATTTTACTACTAATGATAATAATGATAATATTATTAGTCATAATCATAATAATAATCATAATATATATATTAATAGTAAAAAATGATAAAATTAATAATAATCATATTAATAAGACTAATAATACTTTATGGTATTACGTAGCAATAATAATAATACTAATTATGTTAAGGATGATAACAATAACTTATCACTAATAACAATAGTTCATAATAATAATAATAATAATAATAATAATAATAATAATAATAATAATAATAATAATAATAATAATAAAAGAATAATAATAAAAGAATAATAATAAAAGAATAAGAGTGTATACCCTTAGAAGGTTTTCTAAAAAGAATTGTCCCATTCGTGACTCGAACCCGTGACCTTTCGAACACCCAAACACTTCCTGAACCATCACTCTATTTCTATTTATCTCTTTTACTTCTCGATATATTTCCATTTAGCCCGTTCATATGTTCAAACCCAACAGATTAAATACACGGCCCAACTCCTCGTTTCTGGCCCAACAACGATTTTTATTACTAAAAAGAAAATTAGAGACGTGGCCTAGGTTCGAACCTAGGATCTCTCGCTCAAACACTCTTACTCTTAACCACTGTTCCGCTTAACCATTTCTGTTTTAGTATCGAATTAAAACTGTATAAACCATCATTTTTAACATCATCATACCAACATCATCATTCTATCATTCTCATCTTCTATTATCACCATTATACTTCCTTATTCTATCATCATCGATATATCATTATACATTATCACGTCCAACATCATTCTAATCATTCCTATCATCATCATCATCATTATAATCATCGTAAGTATCATAACCCTTCATCATCATAATCGTAATACTTTACCATCATCATCATTAAACATTATAATTCGATAATTATCATATAACATTGGGATCGCGCAACCATCTTCATCTTTCATTATGTTTAACAGAAACACTTCGAATGGTTTGCCCAAGTAAGACCCGAAACATGGTACCCTAAATTAGATATAATTCTCATGGCCCAAACATAATATATAAAATGGGTCTAGGTCCGATAATATCAAGTGGTTTATGACTCACCTACATAAATCGTATATTGTGATTCAATTTCTCTTCACTGGCCCAGCGAATTATTTAATCCACGTCTTGTTTTAAATACCTTCTTTGTTGGATTTGGAATCCGAGGATATCATATAGTATATATCATAATCAACTAACACGTCCCTTTATAGTATAAAACAACTTCACTTTTTGTAGTCGATCCCACCAGTGAATGTGCGTGGTTAAGATAGTAGATGTTGGCCCTAGTGTCATTCAAAAGGAATAATCATATCCATATTAAATAAAGAGGAACCGTAATGATAGCAGGAATATTTATAATCGCTAGTGGAGGTTCTTATTAGTTTTTAAATGGAAAATGAAGCAGGTAACGGGGCAGGTGGGAGTTTAAAGTAGGGATGACTTTTGGGTTCACAAAGATAACATAAATTGAGGTGGTGACTCATTCATAAGGTTGGGGTAGGTTGTCGAACAAACACAGAAAGTAGAAATAACAAAATTTGCAGCGGGTTTACCAAGGTTTGGGTCGATTTTCGAGTGCTGGTTTGGTGGTTGCTCTTGGTGTTCTACGCCTGCAAACATGGAATGAAAAATAGTAGTAGTAGGATGGTGAGGTGATGATGGGCTTGGGGTGGTCTCACGGTGGTGATATGTAACGACCCGGAAAATTTCGACTAATTTTAAACCAAACTCTCAATACGATAGTGTAATTTCAACACGATAAGCAAAGTCTAATAGGTTGAGTCTCAAAAAGTTTGAACTGTTTCATGGATTCAAATGACCTTCGACTGCTCTCGATGATTCACGAACGATTGTTTATAAATAGATATGTATATATACATTTCTTCTACTACATAATAATAATAATAATAATAATAATAACATATATATTTAAAAAGGAATTATACGTTGGTATATATATACTTTTATTAAAGACATAAATACTTGTTTTCTTTTTGTAAAACGAATTTAATAAATATTTATACTATTGAATTTTAATATGTAACAACGTACTTATTCCTATAATTATTATATAATATGTAATTTATAACATGATCTAATATCCGATTTACTATACTTATGATTAGATAAGACTTTAGGATATGATTAAAATCCATAAACTAATACATAAATAAGTCGATTAAATGTATAAATTAAGTTATAGGTTAGGTTGTTAAGGTCAGTGGATCTTCTTTGTACAAAATACAATTCATATATTTAATAACGTTCTTTATAAAATATATATATATATATATATATATATATATATATATATATATATATATATATATATATATATATATATATATATGTATAATATCATGATGTCGGTAGAAGATTACAAAAGAGAGGCTGCTGAACTGTATAAGTTAGATATTTATTGAATCATTCACATCCACGTTTATATTGCAAATCATATCCACTATTGGACTAGTGGATTGTCAATTCATATTCACTGACATATATATCTATATATATAATACATTTAGATGAATTCACTCTTTCTCTCATACATATATATGCAATTTCTTTCTCTGCTTCTTTGTATCTATTGACCGAAACCACAACATCACCCTCACAAATATTCAAATCAAAACCCCTTAACATCACCAATTATCACCAACCGTTTCCTTCTTATTCTCGTGAGCACAAACCTCCCATCACCATGATCATCTTTATATTGTTTATGTTTTTGTTTCGGTTGACGAGCGATATAGACGACCACCACCTTCTTTGAAACCGCCAATAGTCACCACTTCCACCATCTCTCTTCTCCTCTCTCTCACTATTACTGATTTTCTGTTTTGAGGTTGAAGAAAACACCAACCAAAATCCACCACCGACCACTGTATATTGTTGTTGCTACATTCCATTTCTGTTTCGAAGGGTAAGAATCACCACTCTACAACACCACGATCACCATACAACAACCATCACCTTGCCATCGTCACCTTAACCCGTCTTCAACACCAACCATCGATCATCAATGAAACCTCACTACTATTGATTGACATACACTCACCTTAAACCACCACGAAACCATCCAATAACCGCCATCTTCTTTCTCCATCCATTTCTTTCTCTCACATTTTCTTTCTCTCTCTGACCAACGATCACCAACATAGCTATCCCCACTCGATCACCATATCAACCGCCAACGAACATCCCTATAACCTGCTGCTGCTATCTACTATATATATTTCTGTTTTAGTCGAAAATATCAAACAAGAATCACCACCTTTGTAATCCCCATCGGCTAACACTACTTTCATCACCATCATTAAAACACCAATGATCACCATTGATTATTATATCTTGTTTATACACCCTTCGCAGCTATTATTTCCTGTTTTTATAAACTATAACCGCCACCCAAGATCATCGTTACCACTATACGTCTTCATTTTTCTTTTTATATTTCTGCGTGGTTTCTGTTACAACATCAAGATAAGATGATGTTGGGATACTAGTTAAATAATTATACATTAAAGTGTTATTGATTGAAGGTGGGACTACATTCAAGTTAATGGCCGACATTTTCTTTCAATAAACAACCCCACTTGTTCTTAAATAAAAAGGAAACAGAATCCATATGATTTTAGGCGGATAGTGGAGTTACCAGGTTTTCCTTATTGGGCCGAGAAATCAAATTGTGGGTTATGAATATAAGGATGAAGTTGAGACAGGAAGTGAAGGAATAAAGAAATATAAAACGCGTATAAAATCAGAAACACTGGTTAGATTAGATGGTTAAGAGGGGAGACGAGAAACGAAAGGACCTGGGTTCGAAACCAGCAAGCTACAAATATTTTTTCTCTTTTTCGATAAAAGTTGTGGAGAGTATAGGCCTGTTGGGCCGTGATCCTGTAGTGTGATTAGGCTTTCATTAAAACGCTAAATGGGTTTAATTATTGCTGGGCTTCCAGTTGGGTCGAAAGATTTAATAACAAGGATAATACATGATGAAAGACATTGAAATCATAATATTAACAGAAAAACTAAACAGATTCGTTGGATAAGTGATGTTGTGATAAGCGAAAGGTCGAGTGTTCGAGCTCGGGTGTGGGCAGCTTTGTTCTTTTTGGGACTCTTTATTAGTGAGGTAGTTTCTTTATTAAAATGATTATTATTATTATTATTGCCAAAATAAGTATTAGTTATCACTTATATCATTATTAACATTATTATTAATATTAGTATTATCATTAAGATTGTTATTAGTATTAATTAATATGATTAAAAACTAACATTTTTATTAGTATCATTTTCATAGCAAATAAATATTATGTATGTAAACATATACTGACATTCATGTTAAATATACTTATATATATATAGTATATTAACATTTTTTTTTACATATAGCAAATTATTAACTTTTGATAAAAATACTAATTACATCTAAAATATATATATATATATATATATATATATATATATATATATATATATATATATATATATATATATATATATATATATATATATATATATTAGAGTTATTATAAATTTTATATAATTACAACACTCAACATATAAACATTATAAGATTAATAAATGAAATTATTTGATTACCATTATATGTATTAACATAAACAAATGATATAGGTTCGTGAATCCGAGGCCAACCCTACATTTGTTAAATGTCTTCATATGTATTTTTACTACAAAATACAGTATGGTGAGTTTCATTTGTTCCTTTTTTTTAATTGCTTTTGCGATATATATTTTTGGGACTGAGAATACATGCGCTGCTTTTACAAATATTTTACGAAATTGACACAAGTACTTAAAAATACATTCTACGTTGAGTTGTACCATGGCATATTTCTTTATACTTGGTAGCTAATATTTACGTGAGGAGCGTAAACGCGAATCCTGTTGATAGATCTATCGGGCCTGACAACCCCAACCGGGCTGGACGACCAGTTTTAAACGGTTGCACAGTACTTCGTTTCGTTACTACACTTGGTACGGTGTAGGGGTTTATTTAAGAATATGCTGCTGTGATTTAAATGTTAAGTATGGTTACCAAGTGCTCAACGACTTTTTCATACACTTGCGAGTGTATTATGTTTATAAATATGAAATCTTGTGGTCTATTAAAATAATGGAAATGATTGTTATGATAAACCTATGAACTCACCAACCTTTTGGTTGACACTTTTAAGCATGTTTATTCTCAGGTACGAATTAAGTCTTCCGCTGTGCATTTGCTCATTTTAAGGACATCACTTGGAGTCGATCATCGCAATGGGACCAGATGTTGATGATTTCTTCCAGGTGGATAAGGACGGGTTGTTACATGTGGTATCAGAGCGTTGGTCTTAGTGAACCAGGTCTTGCATTAGTGTGTCTAACTGATAGTTGTTAGGATGCATTAGCGAGTCTGGACTTCGACCTTAACTGCATATTATAAGTATTGTATATCATTCCTAGTGGAAAATTACATGCTAATCATTCCTAAGTATAGACGCGACTTCCTGCACTTATTTGATAGATAGTGTATAGATAAATTCATATCTTAGCGTATCTGTTACTGTAGACTTTATCTGACACGTTTCCTTAAATCCCTTCGTAATTTACGGGATCTTCTGTACTATATTTAGGTATTCTATACAATTAGAATATCATCCAATATCCTAAAATCTTTTTATATCGAAAATCCTTTAGTCAATCGTACGCAATGGAACTCACCACTAGTTCAAGTCCCTCGGATTCCGATATGGAGTTTCACCTAAGCTCCCGAAGCAGCGTCACCAGAATGAATCAATCAATCAGCCATCCCCAATTCATCTGATGGGTTCGTAGTCGACTTAACCAATGGAGACAAGAAGAACGCAATCCTTTTCACCCACCAACTTGCACCCTCGGCGAAGAACCCGAAACACTTACCGACGAATCAGTTCGAAACCCCATTTTCATCTTCAGTTCCCGAATATCTCGTCACAATTATATTCTATCTATAATTCTAAACCTTATTCACTCGCCCGTTCCTACCGACAATCATCCCGGAGTAATAAGTCAACGAGCTTCGCGCCCGAGTTGTAGCCTTGAAAAATATGGTGCAAAACGTATCAGCTTCAGCAACATCACCGGCACCAACAGTACTATCAATAACAACCCAAGTTTCAACACCACGTGCCTCAACATCTCATTCTGTACCTCGAGCATAATCATCATTCTACGCATCGTTCTATCTACTTTATCTTCGTTCTACATATCGTTCTACATCGATTATCTCCCCTCAACATTACGATTATGTAATTTCTAATGTTTTAGAGATTATGTAATCTAGTTCTAACGATAAATCAAATGAGTTTAATATCTTATTGACTCGTTAAATCCATGATTACATCTGAAGAAAATATATATGCAAGTATATTTTCATAAAGATTGTAATTAAAAATTCTTTTGTACCAACTGTTAATGATGAAAATATTTTAACGGGTGGGTAACACCCGGGGAATATTTGGGTTTCACATTAATAAGTTAAACTATACATTCTTCAAATCCGATTCAACAGTTATTTACTATTCTACTTATATACGAATTCGTTCACCACGGAATAACCATTTCCATTCAATTTCATATTCGGATTTTGATCTATCAGAATCCAACAAGTGGCATAATGAAGAAAACATTGGACATGATAAAATTTGTTAGAAACAAACGAACTAATTAATTGAAATTTTGTTAAGAATCCACGCTAACTGTTCCTAGCTAACTGTTCCCAGCTAACTGATTACATTTTATTTATTGCAATTTGATTTATCGCAATTTACATTCTCGCAATTTTATTTATTGTTATTTAATTTCCGCACTTTACATACCGTCGGGACACATGTACAACAATACGTCGGATTAATTCTGAGACAACACGTTGTATAATGGGTCATGATATATACATATTTATTTTACGCATTTTAAATAACGGGACACGTATGCAAGGTTTCGACTTATCATATCGACCCATCTATATATATATTTCGGAACAACCGTAGACACTCTATATGTGAAGGTGGGAGTTGGCTATACAGGGTTGGAGTTGATTCCAAAATATATATATGGTTTGAGTTGTGATCGACACTGAGACCGGTACACGGGTCACGATACGTATTAATTAATTCGAATATTATATATTTAATTTTTATATGAATTTATTGGACCATTGGACAATCGGACTATTGGACTGCTAACTTTGGACAATTAAAATGAATTAAAATGTTGATAATAACATATGAAACTAAACAATTCTTCAAGTTTGCCACTTGATTTCATCTTAAACCTCATTTGTATCTTAACGATTCCAATTTGCGTTCAAACCTTTCATGATTCTTGAAAACACCTCAATCGAGAAGATGAACCAGCCGCACTTCATCTACGAAAGAAAAGATTGATGCATATATTCATGCACCTGAAAAACTCTCGAAAACTGAGTAAATGTTTAAAACATATCCGTACTAGCTCCTTTGGCGTTATTATTTTTGCAATTCCTTTCCAAATTAGCTAATTTTGTCACAACTCCAGCAAGTCAACTTCGACTTTTCGCTCGAAACAACCTTATGATCACCTTGATATATATGTGTGCTCACTCATTGCTATCGGAGAACCTTTCATATCCCACCATATTACCATCAGCATTTAATCATCTAAAAACACAATTTTCCTGAAAACGCCTCGGTTTGATAACCGATGACCCAGATCCGTTAACTTTGAAAATGCTAACGAAGCAGCATGTTGTAGATGGTCTTAATGGCCAAAAGTTGATGATAAAGAAGGAAGTGTTAGGAACGCTCGATAGAAAATTTTGTACTGAAAATCGGATTGAGCACCCCATGAAGGAGTCTGTAGACAAATCACCAGGACCAAACTCGTACTTAATAAATTCAGATGATTCTGAATCCGACGAAATCTTTAGAAAATATCTTGCTCCGATGTCATGTTAAAATCCTGCGGAAAATTTTCTTCATTAACCTTTGATCTTAGAAATTCCAAAATATCGTCATAAATATCTTCGATATTTCTAAAGATATATTCATAAATATTCTTGTCCGAAATTATTTATCTTCTCGTGCAATCTATGTTACCTCATAAAAGAAACTGTTTCAGTTTCTATCCTGCAATAAAATTTGAGTTTAAATTATGGATGATTTTCGGATAAGTGTAGGGAATTGAAGCATGAGTTAGTATAATATAATGACGCCGGGCCAACGTGATTATATTACAGTAAGTCATGCTAAATTTCTAATGGAATATGATGATGGTTCACAGATCTTACCCTCATCATGTGCTATGTTACATGACTCTTTCATTCTACTTAAGCTCTAAGCATATCACGGAAATATTTCCTTGATATTCCTGTTCTTCCGTAACACCGACAATCTGCTAATAAATCGTGCGATTATATTTTCTTTCTGATTAGAAGAATTCTTTAAATTCCTTGAATTCTGAAAATCAACCTTGACTATGTCAGAAGTTAAGACGAACCTTTAATCATTTTTTTTCGCTCTTTTGTAATAGCTTCATTCGTACGCTTCACATGATCGAATGGTTTTATCTATATTAATCAATAATGATAAAACCCTATTTATCAACTCCTATTCGTCATGAAAACAATTTTATTGTTAGCCATGACAACTTCACTCAAATTTCGGGGACGAAATTTCTTTAACAGGTGGGTAATGTAACGACCCGGAAAATTTCGACTAATTTTAAACCAAACTCTCAATACGATAGTGTAATTTCAACACGATAAGCAAAGTCTGATAGGTTGAGTCTCAAAAAGTTTGAACTGTTTCATGGATTCAATTGACCTTCGACTGCTCTCGATGATTCACGAACGATTGTTTATAAATAGATATGTATATATACATTTCTTCTACTACATAATAATAATAATAATAACATATATATTTAAAAAGGAATTATACGTTGGTATATATATACTTTTATTAAAGACAGAAATACTTGTTTTCTTTTTGTAAAACGAATTTAATAAATATTTATACTATTGAATTTTAATATGTAACAACGTACTTATTCCTATAATTATTATATAATATGTAATTTATAACATGATCTAATATCCGATTTACTATACTTATGATTAGATAAGACTTTAGGATATGATTAAAATCCATAAACTAATACATAAATAAGTCGATTAAATGTATAAATTAAGTTATAGGTTAGGTTGTTAAGGTCAGTGGATCTTCTTTGTACAAAATACAATTCATATATTTAATAACGTTCTTTATAAAAAAAAAATATATATATATATATATATATATATATATATATATATATATATATATATATATATATATATATATATATATATATATATATATGTATAATATCATGATGTCGGTAGAAGATTACAAAAGAGAGGCTGCTGAACTGTATAAGTTAGATATTTATTGAATCATTCACATCCACGTTTATATTGCAAATCATATCCACTATTGGACTAGTGGATTGTCAATTCATATTCACTGACATATATATCTATATATATAATACATTTAGATGAATTCACTCTTTCTCTCATACATATATATGCAATTTCTTTCTCTGCTTCTTTGTATCTATTGACCGAAACCACAACATCACCCTCACAAATATTCAAATCAAAACCCCTTAACATCACCAATTATCACCAACCGTTTCCTTCTTATTCTCGTGAGCACAAACCTCCCATCACCATGATCATCTTTATATTGTTTATGTTTTTGTTTCGGTTGACGAGCGATATAGACGACCACCACCTTCTTTGAAACCGCCAATAGTCACCACTTCCACCATCTCTCTTCTCCTCTCTCTCACTATTACTGATTTTCTGTTTTGAGGTTGAAGAAAACACCAACCAAAATCCACCACCGACCACTGTATATTGTTGTTGCTACATTCCATTTCTGTTTCGAAGGGTAAGAATCACCACTCTACAACACCACGATCACCATACAACAACCATCACCTTGCCATCGTCACCTTAACCCGTCTTCAACACCAACCATCGATCATCAATGAAACCTCACTACTATTGATTGACATACACTCACCTTAAACCACCACGAAACCATCCAATAACCGCCATCTTCTTTCTCCATCCATTTCTTTCTCTCACATTTTCTTTCTCTCTCTGACCAACGATCACCAACATAGCTATCCCCACTCGATCACCATATCAACCGCCAACGAACATCCCTATAACCTGCTGCTGCTATCTACTATATATATTTCTGTTTTAGTCGAAAATATCAAACAAGAATCACCACCTTTGTAATCCCCATCGGCTAACACTACTTTCATCACCATCATTAAAACACCAATGATCACCATTGATTATTATATCTTGTTTATACACCCATCGCAGCTATTATTTCCTGTTTTTATAAACTATAACCGCCACCCAAGATCATCGTTACCACTATACGTCTTCATTTTTCTTTTTATATTTCTGCGTGGTTTCTGTTACAACATCAAGATAAGATGATGTTGGGATACTAGTTAAATAATTATACATTAAAGTGTTATTGATTGAAGGTGGGACTACATTCAAGTTAATGGCCGACATTTTCTTTCAATAAACAACCCCACTTGTTGTTAAATAAAAAGGAAACAGAATCCATATGATTTTAGGCGGATAGTGGAGTTACCAGGTTTTCCTTATTGGGCCGAGAAATCAAATTGTGGGTTATGAATATAAGGATGAAGTTGAGACAGGAAGTGAAGGAATAAAGAAATATAAAACGCGTATAAAATCAGAAACACTGGTTAGATTAGATGGTTAAGAGGGGAGACGAGAAACGAAAGGACCTGGGTTCGAAACCAGCAAGCTACAAATATTTTTTCTCTTTTTCGATAAAAGTTGTGGAGAGTATAGGCCTGTTGGGCCGTGATCCTGTAGTGTGATTAGGCTTTCATTAAAACGCTAAATGGGTTTAATTATTGCTGGGCTTCCAGTTGGGTCGAAAGATTTAATAACAAGGATAATACATGATGAAAGACATTGAAATCATAATATTAACAGAAAAACTAAACAGATTCGTTGGATAAGTGATGTTGTGATAAGCGAAAGGTCGAGTGTTCGAGCTCGGGTGTGGGCAGCTTTGTTCTTTTTGGGACTCTTTATTAGTGAGGTAGTTTCTTTATTAAAATGATTATTATTATTATTATTATTGCCAAAATAAGTATTAGTTATCACTTATATCATTATTAACATTATTATTAATATTAGTATTATCATTAAGATTGTTATTAGTATTAATTAATATGATTAAAAACTAACATTTTTATTAGTATCATTTTCATAGCAAATAAATATTATGTATGTAAACATATACTGACATTCATGTTAAATATACTTATATATATATAGTATATTAACATTTTTTTTTACATATAGCAAATTATTAACTTTTGATAAAAATACTAATTACATCTAAAATATATATATATATATATATATATATATATATATATATATATATATATATATATTAGAGTTATTATAAATTTCATATAATTACAACACTCAACATATAAACATTATAAGATTAATAAATGAAATTATTTGATTACCATTATATGTATTAACATAAACAAATGATATAGGTTCGTGAATCCGAGGCCAACCCTACATTTGTTAAATGTCTTCATATGTATTTTTACTACAAAATACAGTATGGTGAGTTTCATTTGTTCCTTTTTTTTAATTGCTTTTGCGATATATATTTTTGGGACTGAGAATACATGCGCTGCTTTTACAAATATTTTACGAAATTGACACAAGTACTTAAAAATACATTCTACGTTGAGTTGTACCATGGCATATTTCTTTATACTTGGTAGCTAATATTTACGTGAGGAGCGTAAACGCGAATCCTGTTGATAGATCTATCAGGCCTGACAACCCCAACCGGGCTGGACGACCAGTTTTAAACGGTTGCACAGTACTTCGTTTCGTTACTACACTTGGTACGGTGTAGGGGTTTATTTAAGAATATGCTGCTGTGATTTAAATGTTAAGTATGGTTACCAAGTGCTCAACGACTTTTTCATACACTTGCGAGTGTATTATGTTTATAAATATGAAATCTTGTGGTCTATTAAAATAATGGAAATGATTGTTATGATAAACCTATGAACTCACCAACCTTTTGGTTGACACTTTTAAGCATGTTTATTCTCAGGTACGAATTAAGTCTTCCGCTGTGCATTTGCTCATTTTAAGGACATCACTTGGAGTCGATCATCGCAATGGGACCAGATGTTGATGATTTCGTCCAGGTGGATAAGGACGGGTTGTTACATGATAAGATGACTTAAGGTGGTTCACGATTGTTGTGGTCTTGTGTGATTCTTACTTGATAGAAAATTGAAGTAAATGATATAGGTGGTGTTTGATTTGAAAAAGGTTATCAAATCTTGGTTTGGTTGAGCTGAAATAGGAAACATAGTTGTTGTAGCCCAGGCAAGTCGATGGTTTTGTTGGAGATAACAAATTGATGATAGTTATGTGTGGGTGATTCGGTTCTACCGAGAAAAGAAAGAAGATCTTTGCATTATGTATATGTATATTATATATGAGAAGATAGTGGGTTAATAAAAATAAGATATATAATATTATGTATCTCATTTGAATGAGTGATTGATACGTGCACTAAACCATATATATTTGATTTGTTATGTAGTGGTTATAAGATTCCATTGTTGAGTCACGAGAAATGAAAAACAAAAAGAAGAAAGTAAAGGTGTAGGAGGATAGTGACATGAAACAGAATACAGATTTCACGATATCCTCTGTCTTTATAATTATTTAGTCTTACTAATTAATAGATAACTAATAATAATAACTAGGGTAATAATAATATTATTAGTGTTAATACAACACCTATATTTTACTTGTAATTATTTACATATAATTATTATTTTATTTTACATCATTAATTATAACAATTACATCATATAAAATTTCAATCTATATTTCAAAATTATTTTATTTTACATATTTAGCTATAATAATTAAATCGTATATTATTTTAAATTGTATTCCAATTTATTATATATATTTATATATTTAAATATATATAGGTATCTATTTACAAATAGTTGTTCGTGATTCGTCGGGAATGGTCAAAAGTCAATTGAATATATGTAGGAGTTCAAAGTTTTTGTGACTCAACATTACAGACTTTGCTTATCGTGTCGAAATCATATAAAGATTAAGTTTAAATTTGGTCGAAAATTCTCGGGTCATCACAGTACCTACCCGTTAAAGAAATTTCGTCCCAAAATTTGAGTGAGGTGGTCATGACTAACAATAAAAATGTTTTCATGACAAATATGAGTTGATAAATTGAGTTTTATCATTGTTGACTAATATAGATAAAACGATTCGATTAGATGAAGCGTACGAATGAAGCTTTCACAACAGATTGAGATAGAGATTTAACTTTTGACGTAGTCATGGTGGAAATTAGAAAATAAGGTGCTCCTTAGTTTTTGACGTTGTCTTGGTTGAATTTTAGAATTCAAGGGATTAAAAGGAAATCTTGGAAATCTATAAGATCTGATTCTTCGGTGAATAAGGAAATTAAGATCTCTCTAATTAAATACGGTGATCTGCCTCGATTACTACGTCTGATTTTTCCTTTATAAATTAAACTCTTTCGTTCCATTATTCTCACAATTCCTATATTTTCATTCTTAATTCTTACTTCTAAAAGATTGGGAAAATGCTTCATCCAGTTCTAATCCTTGATATTTTTCTAATTATCATTTCTGTCATTCTTCTTTTCAATCTTCCATCAGAAGAATTTGTTTACTTCTACTATTACCTTAGGGTGATACTATTCTTAATTATACCATGTCTTTATATTGCTATCCGTATTAATATCCATGGTACGTAACTTCTGTATTGTTATTGGGCTTTACATTTTCTCTTATATTTTGGATCTCTTTGCCTTTTTATTATCCTCTCGACCTCTAGTAAAGCGAGCAACGGTCCAGAATTCGTAAGTATGAAGTTTTGAATGAACTTAATATTCTAAACGAGAAAGAACTTAATAGCACGATTTGATTTGTCAAATTACCAGAATCACTGAGAATAGAACTATCAAGAATATATTTTCTTGATATGTTCAGAAGTTAACCAGAATGAAAGAGTTATGTAATATGACACATGATGACATTATAATCTGTGAATCATCATGTCCCATTTAGAAACTCAGCATGACTTACTGTAATATAATCACGTTGATCAAGTGTCATTATATTATACTAACTTATGCATCAGTTCCTAACATTACTTCAATAACATTCATATTTTAAGCTCGAAAGTTACAGAATATAGAAACTAACAGTTTCTATATGATATAACACTGATAGCACGAAGAGATTAATGATTTCAGATAAGAATAGTTATGAAAATATCTTCAGAAATATGGAGGATATTTATAATGAAAGATACGATGATATCTTGGAATTTCTAATATCGAAGGATGGTGAAGAAAATTTTTCCGCAAGAGTTTGGAGTCAGAAGCAAGTTATTCGCTAAAGGTTTCATCAAAAACAGAATCATCAGGATTCTTAATGTACAAGTTTAGTCTTTGTGATTTGTACAGAGACTCCTTCATAGTTTGCTCAATCAGCTTTTCAGTTTTAAACTTTTTCTGAGCTTTGCCAACATACAATTCTTTATCATCAACTTTTGGCTGTTGAGGTCGTTTACAGTTTTTGTTGCTTCATTCAACTTTTCAAAATTCAGAGCATAAATTCGCAGACTGGGTGCTTTTCAGAATTTCAGAATGAAAGATCATGATTCTAAGAGATAAAGGTTATATGTATACATATAACTGTTGATGTAGAAACGTTGCGAGATTCGAAATACTGATTGCTGATTCCCGATAATTGGTATAGCAATTATCGTTACAGAACGCGGATGAGTATATGATAGGGTATTAATGAATAAATATAGTGATTTATCGAAGTGACTTTCGCCAAAGAGTAGTGAAGTTGCTGGTACGTTTACTGTTAAGGTGGCGGGATTTAGACAGTTCTCCGGTAACGAAGACGAAAAGACAATGTATATATCAAGGTTAAAATAAGGTTGTTTCGAACGAAAAGTCGAAGTTGACTTGCTGAAGCTGTGACAAAATTGGCTAATTCGGAAAAGGATTGCAAAGTTATTTTCGGTAATAACATTGCCAAAGAAGTTAGCACATATACGTGTTAAACGTTTACTCAAGTTCCGAATGTTTTCAGGTGCATAACTATATGCATCGATCTTTTTTTTTTTCGTAGATGAAATGCGGTTGGTTCATCCTCTTGATTGAGGTGTTTTCAAGAATCACGAAAGGTTTGAACGCATATTGTAATCGTGAAGATACAAATGATGTTTAAGACGAAATCAAGTGGCAACTTGAAGAATTATTTAGTTTCATATATTATAATCAATATTTTAATTCATTTTAATTGTCCAATGTTATTAGTCCACAGTCGATAGTCAACAGTAACAATCCAATAATTCATATATAGTTTAATATACAATATTCGAATTAATTAATACGTGTCGTGACCCGTATACGTCTCAGACTCGATCACAACTCAAAGTATATATATTATTATAGAATCAACCTCAACCCTGTATAGAGAACTCGATCATTACTGCATATAGAGTGTCTATGGTGATTCCAAATAATATATATAGATGTGTCGATATGATATGTCAAAACTTTGTATACGTGTCCCGATATTTAAAGTGCGTAAAATAAATACAGAAATTAAATGACGATAAATAAAATGCGTAAAGTAAATAACAGAAGTTAAATAACGATAAATAAAATTGCGAGAATTAAAATTGCGATAAAATAAATTGCGATAAATAAAATGTAATATGGAATTAACAGTTAGCTAGGAACAGTTAGCTAGGATTTTGTTAGCGTGGTTTCTTAACAAAATTTCATATTGTCAATTAGTCTGTTTCTAATCAATTTTTATTGTGTCCATTATTTCTTCATTATGCCACTTGTTGGATTCTGATAAATCAAAATCCAAATATGAAATTGAATTTTGAATGAAAATAGTTATTCTTTGGTGAACGGATACGTATCTCGGTGGTTGTAAATAGGATAGTGAATAACTGTTGAATCAGATTCGAAGAATATACAGTGTAACTTATTAATGTGAAATTTAAATATTCCTCGGGTATTACCTACCCGTTAAAATATTTTCACCATTAACAGTTTGTACAAAAGAATTTTTAATTACAATCTTTATGAAAACATACTTAAATATATATTTTCTTCAGATGTAATTATAGATTTAATGAGTCGATATGATATTAAACTCATTTGATTTACCGTTTGAACAAGAATATATAATCTCTAAAACATTAGAGTTTACATAATCATCATATCGAACGAAGATAAACGATGTAGAACGTCATGTAGAACGTCATGTAGAACGATGATTATACTCGAGGTACAGAATGAGACGTCGAAGCTGGTGATGCGGATGTTGTTGTTGGTGGTACTAGTGCTGTTGGTGCTAAGGTTGGTGATGTTACTGGTGTTGGTGATACTGCTGGTGATTGCAATTTGTGTACCGTGCTCTCTAAAGTTAACACTCGAGCTCGGAGTTCTTTAACTTCTTCTACTAACCCTGGTTGGTTATCAGTGTGAGGTAGAGGTTGGATATCTCCTCTATTTCCGTTAATGGTAGCCTCAAGATGAAAAATTCTTGCAAAAAGGGTATAAACGGTGTTGCGAACGGGTTCGCCGGTGAGCGGGTCAAGTACTCCAAGGTTAGGTGGTAGATTCGGTTCATGATATGGAGTACCTTCTTCCCTTCTCCATAGGGTGAGTATGTCGCGAACCCACCCCCATTTTCTCCAATAATCACGGTAGTTGATTGGTTGGTGAGTTCCTGTCACGCTATCTTCGGAGTCAGATGAACTTGGTTGGTTCGTAGAGGCCATCTTACGCGATCTCAAAAAAAAATTTTGGTATGAAAAGTTAAGTGACAGCAATTGATAGTGGGATGGTATTCTCAATGCATAATATGCATAGATATATAGTACCAGGTTCCCTTAAATTACGGAGAAATTTACGGAAGATATCAGGCAAGATCTATAGTAACAGATACGCTAAGATATGAATTTTGTCTATACACTATTTATGCAGTCAATGCAGTAAAACGTGTCTAGACTAAGAATGATAAGCAAGTGATTCTCTAAGAATGATAAGCAGGTAATTTTTGACACGAAATGATAAGCAAAACTTTTGACATGCAGACACGGTCGAAGTCCAGACTCACTAATGCATCCTAACGACTTATCAGTTAGACACACTAATGCAGACATGGTTCGCTAAGACCACCGCTCTGATACCAACTGAAAGGACCCGTCCTAATCCATCCAGACAAAGTCCATATCGATTATAAACGATTCACAACAGTTGATTACATCGCGAGGTACTTAACCTCTATATGATACATTTTACAAACATTGCATTCGTTTTTGAAAAGACAATCTTTCATTTCATCGAAAGTTGATAGGCATGCATACCATTTCATAATATATCTAACTATAATTGACTTAACAATAATCTTGAAGAACTTGACGACTCGAATGCAACGTCTTTTGAAATATACCCGGAATGACTTCAAGTAATATCTATAAAATGAGCAAATGCACAGCGGAAGATTTCTTTCGTACCTGAGAATAAACATGCTTTCAAGTGTCAACCAAAAGGTTGGTGAGTTCATTATTTTAACATAAATAATCATTTCATAATTTTAATAGAACACAAGATTTCATATTTCCAATTCTCATAAATATACGTCCCATGCATAGAGACAAAAATATCATTCATATGGATTGAACACCTGGTAACCGACATTCACAATATACATATAAGAATATCCCCATCATTCCGGGATCCTCCTTCGGACATGATATAAATTTCGAAGTACTAAAGCATCCGGTACTTTGGATGGGGCTTGTTGGGCCCGATAGATCTATCTTTAGAGTTCGCGTCAATTAGGGTTTCTGTTCCCTAATTCTTAGATTACCAGACTATATAAAAAGGGGCATATTCGATTAGATAATCCAACCATAGAATGTAGTTTCGAGCACTTGTGTCCATTTCGTAAAAACATTTATAAAAGCAGCGCATGCATTCTCAGTCCCAAAAATATATATTGCGAAAGCATTTAAAAAAGGAGTAATGAAACTCACCTAATGTATTTTGTAGTAAAAATACATAGAACGACATTGAACAAGTATAGGGTTGACCTCGGATTCACGAACCTATATCATTTGTATATATATTAACACATATAATTGTAATCGAATAAATATATATTATTATTAATAATATACCTGTTAAATTATTTGTTATATAGATGTAGATATATTTAATTTACATATTTTATTTAACTAGTGTTTATCTTTCATTATAACATATTAATATTAATAAGTTATATTAGGGTTTATATGTGATAAAATATATAAGTATATATTAATTGATATATTTTATATATAGCTTAGTTACTATCTTTTTAATAATAAAATTATAGTGATATGTAATATTCATTTTCTTGTAATGTATTTTTATATAAAAAATATCTTTTTGTAATAATACTAATAATAATAACTATGAATATAACAATTTTACTACTAAAGATAATAATGATAATATTATTAGTCATAATCATAATAATAATCATAATATATATATTAATAGTAAAAAATGATAAAATTAATAATAATCATATTAATAAGACTAATAATACTTTATGGTATTACGTAGCAATAATAATAATACTAATTATGTTAAGGATGATAACAATAACTTATCACTAATAACAATAGTTCATAATAATAATAATAATAATAATAATAATAATAATAATAATAATAATAATAATAATAATAATAATAATAATAATAATAATAATAATAATAATAATAATAATAAAAGAATAATAATAAAAGAATAAGAGTGTATACCCTTAGAAGGTTTTCTAAAAAGAATTGTCCCATTCGTGACTCGAACCCGTGACCTTTCGAACACCCAAACACTTCCTGAACCATCACTCTATTTCTATTTATCTCTTTTACTTCTCGATATATTTCCATTTAGCCCGTTCATATGTTCAAACCCAACAGATTAAATACACGGCCCAACTCCTCGTTTCTGGCCCAACAACGATTTTTATTACTAAAAAGAAAATTAGAGACGTGGCCTAGGTTCGAACCTAGGATCTCTCGCTCAAACACTCTTACTCTTAACCACTGTTCCGCTTAACCATTTCTATTTTAGTATCGAATTAAAACTGTATAAACCATCATTTTTAACATCATCATACCAACATCATCATTCTATCATTCTCATCTTCTATTATCACCATTATACTTCCTTATTCTATCATCATCGATATATCATTATACATTATCACGTCCAACATCATTCTAATCATTCCTATCATCATCATCATCATTATAATCATCGTAAGTATCATAACCCTTCATCATCATAATCGTAATACTTTACCATCATCATCATTAAACATTATAATTCGATAATTATCATATAACATTGGGATCGCGCAACCATCTTCATTTTCATTATGTTTAACAGAAACACTTCGAATGGTTTGCCCAAGTAAGACCCGAAACATGGTACCCTAAATTAGATATAATTCTCATGGCCCAAACATAATATATAAAATGGGTCTAGGTCCGATAATATCAAGTGGTTTATGACTCACCTACATAAATCGTATATTGTGATTCAATTTCTCTTCACTGGCCCAGCGAATTATTTAATCCACGTCTTGTTTTAAATACCTTCTTTGTTGGATTTGGAATCCGAGGATATCATATAGTATATATATCATAATCAACTAACACGTCCCTTTATAGTATAAAACAACTTCACTTTTTGTAGTCGATCCCACCAGTGAATGTGCGTGGTTAAGATAGTAGATGTTGGCCCTAGTGTCATTCAAAAGGAATAATCATATCCATATTAAATAAAGAGGAACCGTAATGATAGCAGGAATATTTATAATCGCTAGTGGAGGTTCTTATTAGTTTTTAAATGGAAAATGAAGCAGGTAACGGGGCAGGTGGGAGTTTAAAGTAGGGATGACTTTTGGGTTCACAAAGATAACATAAATTGAGGTGGTGACTCATTCATAAGGTTGGGGTAGGTTGTCGAACAAACACAGAAAGTAGAAATAACAAAATTTGCAGCGGGTTTACCAAGGTTTGGGTCGATTTTCGAGTGGTGGTTTGGTGGTTGCTCTTGGTGTTCTACGCCTGCAAACATGGAATGAAAAATAATAGTAGTAGGATGGTGAGGTGATGATGGGCTTGGGGTGGTCTCACGGTGGTGATAAGATGACTTAAGGTGGTTCACGATTGTTGTGGTCTTGTGTGATTCTTACTTGATAGAAAATTGAAGTAAATGATATGGGTGGTGTTTGATTTGAAAAAGGTTATCAAATCTTGGTTTGGTTGAGCTGAAATAGGAAACATAGTTGTTGTAGCCCAGGCAAGTCGATGGTTTTGTTGGAGATAACAAATTGATGATAGTTATGTGTGGGTGATTCGGTTCTACCGAGAAAAGAAAGAAGATCTTTGCATTATGTATATGTATATTATATATGAGAAGATAGTGGGTTAATAAAAATAAGATATATAATATTATGTATCTCATTTGAATGAGTGATTGATACGTGCACTAAACCATATATATTTGATTTGTTATGTAGTGGTTATAAGATTCCATTGTTGAGTCACGAGAAATGAAAAACAAAAAGAAGAAAGTAAAAGTGTAGGAGGATAGTGACATGAAACAGAATACAGATTTCACGATATCCTCTGTCTTTATAATTATTTAGTCTTACTAATTAATAGATAACTAATAATAATAACTAGGGTAATAATAATATTATTAGTGTTAATACAACACCTATATTTTACTTGTAATTATTTACATATAATTATTATTTTATTTTACATCATTAATTATAACAATTACATCATATAAAATTTCAATCTATATTTCAAAATTATTTTATTTTACATATTTAGCTATAATAATTAAATCGTATATTATTTTAAATTGTATTCCAATTTATTATATATATTTATATATTTAAATATATATAGGTATCTATTTACAAATAGTTGTTCGTGATTCGTCGGGAATGGTCAAAAGTCAATTGAATATATGTAGGAGTTCAAAGTTTTTGTGACTCAACATTACAGACTTTGCTTATCGTGTCAAAATCATATAAAGATTAAGTTTAAATTTGGTCGAAAATTCTCGGGTCATCACAGTTAGTATAATATAATGGCGTCAGGCCAACGTGATTATATTACAGTAAGTCATGCTAAATTTTTAATGAAAGATGATGATTCATAGACTTTATGATCATCATTTGCCATGTTACACGACTCTTACATTCTACTTAATCTCTAAACATATCAAGAACATATTTTCTTGATAGTTCTATCTTTTCCGTAAATTCTGGTAATTTGACAAATCAAGATCGTGCTAATACAATTGCTTTTTTAGAACATTAATTATGTTCATTCGAAACTTCATACCTATGAATTCTGGACCATTATTCGCTTTACTTAAAGTCGAGAAGAGAGCATAGAGCTCCGACATATAAGGGAAAATACAAAGCCTGATAACAACACAAAAATTACAAACCGTGTATATCAATGCGTATAGCAACATAAAGACACGGGAGAACTAAAAACACTATAAATCCAAGAGCATAGAAGTAAACTGACTCTTCCGGCGACAGATGAAAAAGAAGAACGATAGATATAAAAGTCAGGACTATATCCAGAATTAGAACTGGATGGAGCATATTAATAAATCTTTTGGAAGTATGAATTGAGGAAAGAAAGTATAGAAGTGGTGAAAATAATGAAACGAAAGAAGCTAATTTATAACGAAATTCCAGGCACAACAATCGAGGCAATTCACCTCATTTAATCAAAGAAAATCCTAATTTCCTTAATTACCGGAGAATCAAAACTTATAAAGATTTCGAAGATTTCTTTAAATCCCTTGAATTCTGGAAATCAACTTTAACCATATCAAAAGTTAAGGCGAACATTTAATTTCCTCATTTCACTCTTTTGTGATAGCTTCGCTTATACTCTTCCTATAATTGAATCGTTTTATCCATATTATTCAAAGGTGATAAAACTCTATTTTTCAACTCATATTCATCATTACAATATCCATGTTGTAAACAATGACGATCTCTATTAAATTTCATGACCGTGATTTTCACGAACTCCTCTCTATTTTGTCTACCCTAATATTGTGGCATAAACGCTCAAAGTTTAAATAAGTTCACTATTATTCATAACACATTTCATGTGTATTGAAATGCGTGTATAGCGTCATCATCTCTTTCTGAGATAACCTAGCCAAATGACACTCTTGTTAATCGTTTAGATAACCTCCGCATTAATGATAAAATGCATTTCATAGAAGAACCTATAGAAATTATGGTTTGTATGATTTAAACGCTTGAAACAAAACAATATTCTATCCGTTGAAATTCACGCAAGGCCCCGAGCATACCTGGGAACGTGAAAACCAAATAAAATGAAAATATCCTCAAACAACGCCGACTGATGACAACAACTAAATTTCGGGACGAAATTTCTATTAACATGGGGATACTGTGACAACCCGGAAATTTTCGATAAAATTTAATCAAATTCTTTAAATGATTTCATTTAACTTCGAACAAATTCCGACGATTCACGAACAACCGGTTATAAAAAGATATGTAAATATATATGTGAGTGTATATGTAACGACCCGCCAAAATCGCTATTGACGCGGCACGTTAATCAATGATTCCACAGTGAGGTTCTGACCTCTATATGATACGTTTTGATAAAATATTGCATTCATTAAAATACGTGACTTTCTAAACATAAAAAGTCATAATCATGTGGGCGAGTGCTTAGGTATAAGCAAAACCCCAAAATACATAAGTCTTTAATTTACAGGTTGACATCACAGTCCAATTATTTATTACACAACGCAGTTTTATTTAGAATGCAATAAACTTTATACAAAGCATGAGAGACTCCATGCAGGCAACAAGCATATCACAGCGGAAGCAGTCTAAGGACCTGAGAATAAAACATGATAAAAAGGTCAACACGAATGTTGGTGAGTTATATGTTTAATTGCTCGAGTCATAAATATATAAAGATAGACCACAAGATTTCAGCGAAAGTTTATCAATAGATTCTACGTAACAGAGCACCCTGGTAACTAAACTTAACGCTATAAGGATAATTACCCCATTCGTTTTAATACACACAAACCAACGTGTCATAAACTCAAATAACATACGTCCGTTAAAAGGCTAGCGCTCTAGCTCGGACGGGGATGTCAAGCCCAATGGATCCATATACAATTATTCGCGCCCACCAATCCATATCCTATGTACTGGCAGCTACTAGTTACCAAAGCTAAGGGATTTTCGGTTTAACTCAGTGTAGAATTTAGTATGTACTTGTGTCTTAATGCGTTTAAAATAAATTGCATGTATTCTCAGCCCAAAAATATTTAAAGTATTTAAAAAGGGATCTATAACTCACAGTTCAATATTGAGACTCAATATGGTAGGGAAATTGCGTAGACGTAATGATGGTAGACGACTGTATGGTTGGCCTTGGATTCAAGAACAATACCCCGAACAATACCCAATATTTCCTTAGCTTAAAGCGGTTTGAAACCCGAATTAAAAACACCCTCGTATTTACCTTATTATTATTAAACTTAAATTTAAAATTATAATTATAATATAAATATAAATATTGATTACTGGAAAAGAAAAAGTGTGTGTGTAAATCGTCGAGTAAACTGGCCTTTTATAGGCATGTTTCCTGATTTTGGTCCCCATGCAATCGCCTGGGTTTTCAGTTCTTTTGCCATGCGATCGCATGGCGTTTTGTTTGCTAGTTCGTCGACATAATATTTACTGTAGCAAATAGTATTTTTGGTCCCCATGCGATCGCATGGGTTTTCAGTGCTTTTGCCATGCGATCGCATGGCTAGGCTGAACAGCTCATTTCTGCTTGTTTTCTAGTTCATCGACATCAAATAGTGTTTACTGTAGCAAATAGTGTTTAATGTAGCAAATAGTGTTTACTGTAGCAAATAGTGTTTACTGTAGCAAATAGTATTTTACTGTAGCAAATAGTATTTTACTGTAGCAAAGTCGTTTTTACAGTAGCAATTAGTGTTTTACTTGTACATCTTATAATATATATATATATATATATATATATATATATATATATATATATATATATATATATATATATATATATATATATATATATATATATATATGTATATATATATTTACATAAAATTAAATCATATAGAGAATTGGTTTAAATTAGTCGAAATTTTCCGGGTCATCACAGTATATACATCATTTACAATTATTATTATTATCAATATTATTAATATTATTATAATTATAATTATTATTATTAATAATTATCATTAACCTTGTTATTAATATTATTATTATAAGTATTATTATTATTATATTTATCAATATTACAATCTATTATTATTATAATCATTATTATTATTAACATCATTAATAATATTATTATTATCATTTTTATTATTATTATCATTATTATTAATGAACTTATTACAATAATTATTATTAGGTTTATTATTATTATTATCATCTTCATTTATTATTATTATTATTAATACAATTATCATTATTATTATTAATTTGTATTATTATCAATATAATTATTAATTATTAATATTGATTAAAAATAAAAAGTGCAACTATTTGATTAGCTTCTTAATTTTTTTTTTTCGTTTGTGATTCAACATCGACACATACTCCATTATTCAATCAGATACAAACAAACTAGATTTTAGGTCATTATTTGCTTTTCATTTTTTTTCCCTGGATCGTGATTTCCATATCTACATTCCATATTTTTTTCTGCTTTTTAATTTTATAATCATCGTGATCCATTTTTTTTATTTATCTCCTAATTATTTTTTTATTTCATCTACTGGTTTTTATCTTGGATTCTATCAAGTTCCATTATTATAAATAAATCCATTCCAGTTAAGTGATATACCATACGAAATTACATTATCAATTATCAATTTCAATTAATCAATTTTTTTTATATGCTCGATATCTCTGTTATTGATTCATTTTCCAAAAACCTCGAATTCGAATCGTTTTTCAAAATGTAATATTGCAGTTTTGTTAGGAATCGTCTATTCAATCTTTCTGTGAAGTTTCAACATCCAATTCTTTTTAACGAATTCAAATTTTGAAGTCAAAGTTAGTTTTTCAAAAGTCAAACGGTTTTTTCATCATGAAATTCGAATTCATTTTTGTGTTTCAAGTTCTAGGAACGATTTACTACCATTTTTGTGTTGAAATCTAAATCTAAAACGTCCTAAAAATTTAAATTCGATTTTGAGTTCATGGGTGTTCTTCAGCGACTGCAGTAGCAGCAATAATAATTTTTTTTTTCGTTTCAAGTAATTCAAAGGTTTATATAGGTTGAGTACATTTTGTTTGAAAGTCTAAAACCGATTTCTTAATCACTGCTATGGTTATTTGGGCATGTGTAATTTTGAGAGGAAGAAGAAGATGAACATTAAAAAAATGGGTTATATAAATTTTTGTTCTAATAAATTCAGAAAAACAGAAATAGAAGGATGGTGTTGGGTGTTTTCGGGTATTCGAGAGGTCGAGGGTTCGAGCCCCGTCTTGAGCATTTTTTTTTAGAAAAACTATATAAGGTAGTTTCCTTTCCATAATAATAATAATAATAATAATAATAATAATAATAATAATAATAATAATAATAATAATAATAATAATAATAATAATAATAATAATTATTATTATTATTATTATTATTATTATTATTATTATTATTATTATTATTATTAATTATGTTATTGTTATTGTGTTAATTATTATTATCATTAATATTAAAATTATGAGTATTATTATCATTAGCATAACCAATATTATTATTATTATCATCATCATCATCATCATCATCATCATCATCATCATCATTATTATTATTATTATTATTATTATTATTATTATTATTATTATTATTATTATTATTATTATTATTATTATTATTATTATTATTATTATTATCACTAGTATCAAGTATTATTATCAAAAATTATTATTTTCATTATCATTTTATTGTTAATATGAGTATTTTTATTATTATTAAGAATTATTGTGATTATCATTTTCATTAAAAACTACTATTATTATAATTATTATTGGTATTATTATTGACATCAGTATCATTATTTTTAAATCTATCGATATATCTAATATTATCATTAAGAATATTATTAGTAGTATCATTATTATAAAAATTAACATTTTTATTAAAACTATCATTTTAAATAAAAATTATCATTTATAAGTATTATTATTATTACTACTACTATTATGATTATTATCATTTTTACTACTAGTATTATTATTGTTATTACAAATTAATACAACTCTTTACTCATTATCATTATTAATATCATTTTTATCAAATAAATACTTATATATAGAATATAAAAAAGTATATATACATAAATATATAACAATTGAAATAATATATATAAACTTGTTCAATTACGAGTATATGTGTTAATATATATACTTTATATAGGTTCGTGAATCCGAGGTCAACTCTGCACTTGTTCAGTGCCATTATATGCATATTTACTACAAACTATCGTATCGTATCGTGAGTTTTCATAGCTCCCTTTTTATCTATATTTTTGGGCTGAGAATACATGCGCAACTTTTATAATTGTTTTACACGTTAGACACAAGTACTCAAACTTTTATGCTATATACGTGCTTTGTCATGCTAAATCCCTGCCGTAATATCGTTAATTGCTGAGGTATAAGATGCAAACTTAGTTATTACGAATAGCGCTATTGAGAGTAACGTCTCTGTCCATTTGACCGTTGGTCTTTGGATACATAATAATGATTCAACGACACTGACAGTACAAGGTGTCACGGGGTAACTTTTGTTTAGTCGCGATATTACAAACAGCAACTCTTTCGATTGATATATTTGGTATTAATCAACTTTAAACTGAAATCTTGTGGTCTAATGCTATACTGAACTATTGATTTATGATAAACCTATGAACTCACTCAACCTCGTGTTGACTTTTAAAGCATGTTTATTCTCAGGTACTTAAATATTACTTCCGCTGTATATCTGCTACTTTGATGACGATTTCTTGCCATGCTTGGAGTCTTCATGCATTACTTACCAATTCATTTAAAAACACTTAATGCTCTAAATACAATGTAATTTATTTATCTTTCGCTGCAAAACTCAATAAAACGTCTCATATAGAGTCGTTCTCGTTTATACAACTGTGATTTGATATAATTAGTCACAAATACCTCAGGCCCTATTTGGGGGTGTGACAATTTCATACATATACATACACGTACAACAAACAACTCAACCTACCTAGATCATATCGATGGTTCCGTCTCCCTTTTTTACGCAATCTTCCTAGCGTTAAAAACGCGCAGGTCATTATGTATACTAGGTACTAACTACGTGCATCGAAACACACCCGTAACAAAATATTTTTAATTATGTAAATACATAACTTCACGTTAATTATGACTATGCAACCCGAAAGGCCTCGCGGCATCGCGCGGGCCACTTTTACTAGTTATTAATAATTAATGATTAATTATATACTCGTAACTATTAATTTGTAAAGTCGGGAATTATAAATTAATTATCGTTACAACGACACAATTTAAAATAATAACGGGTCGGGCTAATAATTTTCTTTTACTCTATGTGTCGATAAAGAAAAACTGATCAAAATGCCTCAATTTCCGGAAGAGTTTAACAATATGTCTCAAAAATGAAAATTGCAAGAAATACCCTCTTTTCACGCACCCTCGACCACGCACGATGCGTGTATCTTGGTGCGTGATGCGTGGTTACGAGAAATGACCGAAACATGCACATTTACTCGCGAACACGCATAATGCACCAAGCACCACGCACCCACTGACGACTCTAGTAATATACCCGTAGGGTCACGAGGTACTACTAGTTTGAAATTTTTTAATAGAAAATACTCTTTAAATTGTGTAGGACACCGCTAAATTTAACCGCAGGACCCCATATATTTTTCAAATTTATAGTTTTTCTTTTAAATTGTTTAAGACACCACTAAATTTAACTACTCGAAGACCATATATTTTTGAGTTTGTAATTTTTTAAAGTAAACTACCAATAGAATAGCATTTACATATAATTAGTAGTGAAAAAATATTCGAAGCCCCTTGTGTTTTAATCCTGAAATTGCAACTGCACGCACCGTGCATGGTGCATGTTGCTTGTAGGGAAAAAACTTTGAATGACCATATATTTTGACGTGTAACTCCGATTTAGTCACTGTTTTTTTATTTTTTGTTTTTTTTGAAAATGTGTATCCTATCGAGATTTATCCGTTGAAACGCATCACGCACCAAGATACACTCATCCATTTTTTGGGACAATGAGATATTGTTAAACTTTTCCGGAAATTGTGGATTTTGACCAATTTCCCGTCGAATAATCAAATTTTGGCATTTGCTTCGACTTCGAGTCCAATGTAATACTTTCGTACGTATTGGGCCAAACAATTTTTCAAAGGCCCATTTCACAACTCTGGACTGATACAAACTGGCCATCAGAAGTTAGAACCGTTTTTCCGTCGTTAAACCCTAAACCTTAAAATATGGCGGTCTTTTTTAATCTCCGGCGAGTCCTGCTCCGATCACCACAGGTTATTCCGTCATGTGGTGGCGCCATCTCTTTAACTTCACCGTATCACCAAATTCACTCTGAAACTAACTCTACCTCCCCTTTCAATAAATCCGAAGATCAAAACAAAGAGAAAAGTAAGTGGTTAACTTTGCCACCGTACAATATAACTGTTGACGCGGCCTCTTTAGGTAAAGTTATCGCCGGAACACGGAAATTGACCGGTGAAAGTGACGCAAGCACCACGACGGCAATTAAATGGGTGATGCGGTGTTGCCCGCAGCTCCCTCGGTCTCTCGTGCAAAAGCTATTCCGTTTGCGACAGGTAATTTTCGTTATCTTTGTACATACGTGATTATTCTGTTATTATATTAGTCAAATGCTATATGATTAGTACGAATTGAAGTATTGAACTACAATTTTAAAATATCTATGTATATCTATATGTATTTATATTGAAGTTACGAACAGTTGTAGATACATGTTGAGTAGCAATAAGCCAGAAAGGGATCCATTTGTTAATTATTAAAAAATAAGGGTGATAAATGATACTTTAGATGTTGGATAACTGTAACTGATATTTGCACCTGCACACTTTTTTTGATATAGCTTTATTTGTATTCGAAGCATGTATTTTAATATTAGACAAGCGTTTGATGTGATGTAAATGATACATGGCAGGTTCGGCGCCAAACTTCTGAAGGTTTAAAAAGTGATCAGGATGTTCAAGCCTCGAAACGCCAATTGAAAAGAGTAATCTATTAAACTTTATTTAATTGCTATTTGGATTCGGTCATGTTATTTTGTATCCTTAAAGCATTCTTTTTCACCTAATTAAGTATATGTTCATCCTATGTTTGATATATTCTGCAGGTGTCAGCCAAAGATTTAATGAATTTCGGTGATACAATTCATCTTCCTATTACGGTACAAGCATTGCCAACTGAGAAAGCAGAGTGCCATTGCAATGAAGAAGAATTAAAATTTCTTCATGATCTCGAGTTATATAAGGTTGGCTGGCTAAGATTGCGTGTTCATTTTCCTATTTTTTTATACCATTTTATCGCCAATTTAGCATAGAAAATGATTGTGTTTGCTTCTTTATCTACTGTTCAGGATTCGGCAATTATTGTGATAAATAAACCTCCTGGAATGCCCGTTCAGGTGAGTTATTCACTCTATGTGTGGTTCCTATGTGTTTACTGTAATATTTAGAACATTGAATTGTAATTTTATATTTCAGGGTGGTATTGGGATAAAAACAAGCTTAGATGAATTAGCTGGAACTTATATGAGATATGATTCATCTGAACCACCTAGGCTGGTGAGCTATGTTCCCGCTTTTCAAAGAACTCTTAACTTTCTGGCTTCAACATTTTGTTTACCAAACAATATCGATAATTCTCAGTTAATACCTTGCACGAGTGTTTAGATGTGATAGAGAAAAATGTATGATATGCCTTAAGTTGCACGCGTTATAAGACTGATTGTAAATACATGACCAATTTTGACGTCTTTTGTACCGATTTTGTTCCAAGGCTTAATCTCATTTTTCTCTATTTTGTCATCAAACAAGCTTGTAATTTATTAGGTGCACCGACTTGATAGAGATAGTAGTGGCATTTTGGTTCTGGGCAGAACACAACTCAGTGCTACGCTTCTGCATTCTGTCTTCCGTGAGAAAACCTCTGGTGCTTCCAATATTGTGAGTTAAAACTTTATGTTTTTTACAAGTTGCATTACTTATATGTGCACAATGCAAGTTTTGCATTTTGCCATTTACTTTTACTGATACATGTAACATATTTATTGTAAGCTTTAAAAGCAACATACCTACCATTTTTTATATTACAAACTTTGGTAAGAAATTGCAAGTATGTTGCATAAAATGGTAATGAAAAAGTATGTTTTACAGGGAAAGGGTGACTAGTACATTACATATTCTTGCTGTTTGCCTCATTTCACATTTTATGGTTAGATGATCCTAAGTTATATTTGTATATTCATATGTGTTTTTTTCCTGTTTATTATAAATAGGATTTGAAGAGTCAAAAAAGATTTCTTCAAAGAAAGTATTGGGCACTTGTACTTGGAGCACCAAGGCGTCCACAAGGCCTAATCTCAGTTCCTTTGGGGAAGGTTGGAATTAATATATCAATATAACTTGCTGACTTATATTTATCATAGTCGTTATGGAACAACATTAGTATGGATGTTTTTCTATTTGTTTCATGTGAAGGTGGTAATGGATGATGGAAGATCAGAACGGATTACAGTTGTTGAAAATGGCACAAAAATGTCATCACAACATGCCATAACGGAATATCGAGTTCTCGATTCTAATATTCATGGTTTGTTCTTGATTTTTCTTCGACCTTTACTGCATGCACTTGCCATCTTTCAAATTAAATGAGCCTTTGCCTGGTAATAATCAAGGGGGCAGGAACTCATCAGTAGGGTATATGGAAAATGTTTAAAATTTCTGATATATGCTGATCCATCTCTAGGGGTGTGACCATCTCATTATCCATTATTGTTGTATGGCACTAATGTCATTAATGAACTTAGTTGCTGCATCTTTTACTATGTGGATTTAATGAAAATGAACTGATATGGAGGGTTTGTTTTAGAGGTGGCAAAATGGAAGGTTGGGATGGGTCTAAACAGGTTCAGTTGATATCCCAGTACTTAATTATTAATTTCTTCTCAAATTTTTTTGAGCGTTTTTTGTAATGAATATAATCACAGAACTAATCAAATCTTAAAATTCTTGAAGTAAAAAGATTTAAGTAATTGATAACGTTTTGAATGGATGTAACCTGACTCTGTTGAAATTTTGCAGGTCTCACATGGTTAGAGTTGTCTCCACTAACTGGTAGAAAACACCAGGTATTTATCATTACCTCATTCAAATTTTAACTTGTACTGCAATACCTCAGAAAATGTACAATTCCTCCTGTTGAGGTTAAACCTATTACTTGCCGGATTCAAAAACATACGATGGATAGACTCCTATCTTATTAACAACCAATACCGTTTCCCACATCGTGGATCTTATGTTTTTACTGATGCTCCTCACATATTTGCACAATCTGTTTGAAGCTGAAATTTTGAGGTGGCATTTTCGCCCTGTTTAATGTATCTCAAATGGGTTAGTTAAAATAATTTAGCTTGAAAAAAGACAGATCCAACATGTTTGAACTGAAAAGTCTAAACAACACTTCTTACTATATAGTCTTATTACTCGTATATCTTATTGTACAATTCTTTATAACAAATTTCTTTTTGCAATGGTCTGAAACTAAAGCTCAGAGTCCATTGTGCTGAGGTATTGGGAACACCGATAGTCGGAGATTATAAATACGGGTGGCAAGCTCACAGGAAATGGAACCAAATAATCCCCTCTAGTTTTGAAGAGATGGCTGAGGTGTGTAACAACAGGAAGTCGCTTCCTTTCGGCCTTGATTTAGAGAGTGGGAGTATCACCAATAGGCAGCCTAATCTTCATTTACATTGTAAAAAGATGGTGTTACCCGATGTCTCATATGCTTTAAAGCACGCACATAATTCTTCTTCACATTATGATTTTGAAGATATTAAAAGCCTCAAATTTGATGCCCCATTGCCTCCACACATGCAAAAGAGTTGGGACATCTTGTGCACTTAATCTGCTTTTGGGCAACTAGCGAGCCCTTCGAAGACGTTTTGCTTGATCTATATTTATTATGCGAAGTACGCTCTTCAACACATACACTATTTGATTTTAGGATGTGGAGTTAGAAATGCTTATCAAAATAATTTTTCAAATTGAGCCTTGGTAACAGTGTGTTGAATTGGGCCGAGGTTTACAAATCCTGACCCTTTGAAACATGAGTGTAATTTGTAAATCCTATCAATGATCAACTCTTGAAGGCAAGCATTGGTTTATTTATGCAGCATGTATTCTATTATTGTTGATATTTTGAAGTTGCAACATTTTCACAAATTGATCAAATGCCTTGAGCAATATGAAAATGATAGGTGATTCAAGAGTACTGTCACCTTCGTATCATATTGTCAAAGTATTGAATTCAGAGATTGCTACAGGCCTACAGCATAGTGTCGCTGTCGCATAGTGTGCCTACCAATACTCAGAATCTGATAGAGCTGTATAACAAATAATAGTGTGAACAAGTAATATTAACAAATGTCATCAAATCACTTGTGAAAGAAATGTGAAAAAAAACTCACTAAGTTGTTCCCTGATGCTTCTTCTCAAGTTTTAGTTTCTGCAGTTCCAGTTAAATTTTGAGGATTTTATATTTATCTATTATAAGTCTGGCAAAGTGTCGGGTTGGGTCGAGATCCAAAATGGGTTTGGGTCAAAGCGGGTCATGGGCCGACCGGGCTTCAACATTCAAATGGTCGGACGGGTCGGGTCCAAATGTGTCATAGTGTGCCTCACTACTTACCCGTCAAAGAAACCAATGTTGCCCTCCCCGCTAGAAAGATCATCGCTCGGCTTCTCATGAAAAAAGGTTTTGAACAACACCACCGTATTCCATGTCTTCTTCATGATCTCGCAAACTACCCGAAACACCCTTGCTTTCTTACCCTTATCGATAGCCTAATTCAAAGCACCACCATTAACCGAAGAAACCTTACCCTTGGAAGCCCGTTTTACCTTATGATGAAATACTCGTTTCTTACAAAATCCTTTACAACTATCCAACGAACAATCACAAGTTTTGTGCCCCGATACCTTACCAAGAGTAAAAGTGGAAGTAGAAATAGTCTCACCTTATACATTAGAAACCTCCTCGATCAAATGAGATAAACCCCCAACCAAAACCACTTCAACAAACTCCTTTAATTTTCTTTTCTTATGTACAAACCCTCGTCTCTCAAAGGCAACATATAATTCCTCACAAACGTCTGTAATGGAGCATTTGTGGTTAATAAGTTTGGGCGTTTTTGTTTGTGAAACGAATGAGAAGAATGACGTTTTTGATTTTTTATTATTTGTTTGATTATTTTTCTATATTTTTCACCACTTTTTAACCAAACTTTCAATTATATTTTGACACAACAATTACAACACTCCTCAACAACCTTCCATATTAGGCGACTCCCTATATCCGTTAAAGCATCCGTTAACATGTGCCATCACATAACAAAGATAGGGTTGGTTGCGTTAAATGGTTCGCCAGTTACACCTGCAACGAGTGCTTAACGGATTACTTTGGGTCCCACATGCTTTATTATTTGTAACTTTTGCTTGGTAACCTGTACATTTTATATTTGTAGGTATTATTTAGTAAAATGACAGTGAGGGTTTAGTTAAATGAATGTTAATGTGATGCTAATATAGAATTGAAAAATTCAGTTAAGTAATGTTAAGATAGTGAGTGGTCTTACAACCTCCAACCTTGCCATATCACATCCATTATCAAAAAAAAAAAAAAAATCACTTTCACCTAACGTCACAATCACTATTATCCGTGGTTTAAGAACGGATGACTTGTGTCAGAGTTAAAGTTAAAGTTAAAATAATAAGCCCAATTATCAAGCCCAAATAAGTAAACTGAAAGTATAAGCCAATGAGCCCAAGGTCATTTGCAATTCTCACTGCTCGCAAAATTCGGGAGCAGAAATCGTTCTCCGGCACGGTAATCCGGCATATGTATACCTAGCTAGGGTTAGGGTTTTAATTATTCCGGCGAAAAAGATGTCTACTTCAGGGCGGCCGTTGGCAGCCGCGAGTGGAGAGTTACAGATTGTTCCGGCAACATCAGATAAAACAGCGATCTCTGCACTCCCTCCTCGTCATCCGAATAGTTCTTCTTCAGCTCTTGTTGAGTACACGCCTCCTGTAGCTAATCAAGAAGATGAAGACTTAGAGGTGAAACTACGTCGTATTATTGATCACGTTCCTGTTCGTGTTAATAATACTTCCGGTAGCTCTGCCGGTTCTGGCTCTGGTGACTTCCATCAGGTTTAATATCTCATTTATATTATTTATTCAATTAATAGTGAAATTGAAGCTGGAAGTACATGTATAACTTTCTGATTTATGCTATAATATATGAATTAGAATGCTTTTTGAGTTAATCTTTGTAGTGAAATTCATATTCATTCACACATAATTTTGATAATAATGAACCATTGTGCATTTTGCTACATGATGACTTGCTGGACTAAAGAGTTGTTATGAGTGAAATGCTTAGGCCCCGTTTGGGTTACGGGAATCCAATGGATTCCGGAGGAATTGGAATTGAATTTGAGTGTCCGAATTCAATTCCAATTCCGCCGGAATCCAATTGGATTCCGTGAGCCAAACAGTGCCTTAGTATGTATATAGAATATGAATTCACTTATTCTATGTATGGATTTAGGGTGCAATGTCTCAACGGCGAATGTATATATCGAATCAACAGAGTATATAGCAGCTAACTTATTTTGTACTCTAGGAGTGATAAACTTTTTTTATGGTATTTTTATTATATATTAAACTATCATGACCATACATATTTATGCTAGATGTATATTATGATAATAGTGTTTTTTACTGTGAACGTATACTCAATACTCATCGACGAGCTTTCCACTTGGTCTTAACTGTAAGGGATAGGTCCAGATATGCCCTCTTCAGGTTTAAGGGAAGCCAAAATTGATGAAATGGAATGTGTTTTCTTACTCGTATCTTGAAATATGTTGAGGCTCTGTAGGCGATTTGGTCGCTACTTTCTTGGTTTTTATCACGTTTTAACTATGGAGTAGTGAACTGATCATTGTTAGATTTATGACTGCTATGTGTAGCGTAGTTCACGCGTGTCATTATTTTAAAAACACTTCAGTCATAATAGGTCATAGGTGTGATCTCATTTCCTATCAATCTTATAGTTAGCAGGTTATCATTCAACAGTTCTATTTGTTTCTCTTGTTATCTTTTTCTTATGCTCTTAATTAACCAACTTTTGTACCTAGGTGCATTAAATTCTTATGGTCTTTTGGTTATGGTTTGCTTATAAAAATTTAAGTGCTTCCTTTATGTCTATATGTAAATCTTCCATTAGTTCATAACTTTTAGGAATCACAGTTCCTAGTGCAGGACGACTATTATTGTTCATGCTCTTAAAAGCCTGTGTAGTGACTCCCTCCAATTTTCATTTTCTTTAATTAACTTTAATGGTGATAAATTAAACTAAGCTAAGATTTTGACTATAGATTCTTTCACTATGCGTTCTTTTGCATTATGATCTTTCTTGCATGGAAGTGTTCCTTGAGTTGACTTTAATTTGTCATGCATATAACTTGTTTCAATCACTAAATGCTAATATGATTCCTTCTAATTATTCATCTATCATTTGAGATTTGTTTCAAATTCCCAGTTTCAAATAGTGGAGGATGACACGTGACTTTTGTTTCCATAAAATGATGATCACTAGTTTATAGCTGTTTTTGTCTGATAAACATGAGAATTTTATGTTCATTATTTGGTATTAATTTTGCCATCTAAAACTGTTTGTGGAACAGTATCGGCAAATGAGACGGAAAGAACAAGACCGGCTTGCAAGAATGGACGTGGACTACCAGAAAAGGAAAGAAGTGGCAGAGTTCAATAAGAGGAGAGACGAGAGATTAAAAGCAGCAGAAGAACGAACTGCAAAGAAGCGCTTGAAACGCCAAAAGAAGAAGCAAAAGAAACAAGAAAAGAAGTTGAAGATAGAAGCTGGTGACCATGAACAAAGAAAGGAAGATAAATCTTCAGATGAAGATCAAGACTCGGGCAATGATGAATGAACAATGATACGTGTACCTGAATGAAGGTATGCTAGTTGTTTGTTAATTTTAAGTGAAATTAGATGGAAAGTTGTACTGCTCAAAATAGTTGAGACCTGGGCAGTAGAATTGCTTTGAAAAGTTCATTTTGAATATAACTGATGACTTCTGGATGGTATTTGGTAATCAGTCTCTAGTTATGATCAATTAAGTTGTAGAACATTAAAATATGTAGGGCCGGTTCTTCGTTAACTGTTTATTGAGTAAAAGTTATATTATTATTTAGATGCCATTTAACGCTCTTAACTGAACATGGAAGGGATTCTTCTTAGCATATTATTTGATCATTGTAAGGGTTTTGTATATTAGCCTATAGATAGATGTGGCAATTTTTATCCCCTTCCATAATTTGTAAATCACGTCTGGAGATGTGGTAATCTTAATTCACTTATTGATTGTTGAAGTTGAATTAAAGTTCACCTCAAGCACACAAATATATCAGTAAACTGCGATAAAGGTTGCGTAAAGTGTATATTTTTCTTAAGAAATTAGTATTACATTGCACAAATCATTTTCAAATTCGTGTATAATGCATTAGTTATATATTACGAAATTACGAAATAAACAAAAAGTAAATTTTGAGTATGTACTATAAACGTTATATACGTCACCCAACTCACCCATCAATCTATCATATCATGTCTAAATTTAAGTGCAACATTAGAGTGAAGTCTTGATGCTAACTGTTAACCTTAGGACTTGTGAGAGTAAGTTGCCGTGGTTAAATGCTTGAAAATTTTGGTTAAGTATTAGGGTTGACAAGAGCTCAAAAAACTTGATTAACGTTTCCCCATTGTCATATGGATTGTGGACTAATTCAAAATCAAGTAACCATATATAATGACATAATAATGTAAAAGCTTATAATTCCAATGACATTTGAATCAAAAGAAGTCCAAAGTCTCTACAAGTAATGCTGCACATGGCTAATTCAAATTTGTTACTGTAGACTAATGAGCTGTTTCTGAGTAGTTTATTGACTTGGAATTACCAGTACCACTCATGCTAACTGCAATTTCTCCTCTCTTATAAAGACCTCAACAACCCTGGGGTAATGTGACTGAGCAAAGTAGGTCTAATGAAAAACAAGTCCTATGAAATGTAATAGGATGGCATTTGATATGACTCATATAAAATCTGATAGGATGGCATTGTGTCTCTTGGTCCTAATGGTGGGAATGGTTACAGGATTGTGGAGCTGATTACTTTAAAAAAAGTCCAAGATGTGTATGCTATTGTTGTTGCGATTCTATGGATGCTTTGGCGACTTTGGAACGTCATGTTTAACGCTAGTGGCAAATCTATGATCAAAACTCAAAGAAGTCCCGATTTTATTTTTTCCAAAACTAATTATATATAAAGAATACTTTAATGGTTGTTTACCTTCAAAAATCATAAATCCCAAAACTATATGGGGTCATATAGTCAAATTTGGTGATGTCCTATACAATTTGAAGAGTATTTTGTAAAAAAGAAATCCAAACTAGTGGTTTAACTAATTCAGAGTGTTGATTCAGAACTCTTATCAAACAGTGAATTTTCATTCGGAATCATATTGATTCAGGGATCTGAACCATTCAGTACTAAACTATGCAGTTTTATCAAAAGCAGTCTTGGCATGAGTTGAACTATGAACTTTTCATGTGCAAAGTAGAAGTTAAAAATAAAGATTATGAAAAGAAAGGGACCGGTATGTCATTTCACTAAAGATCAGGATCTCATCTTGAATTAATAATTGATTTTTGCAAAAACTATCTGGTTAAACACAAAAACATATAGATATCCATTGAGAGGTGAAACCAACTCCACATAACTGAAAATCCTCTCAAAATCATCCTCACCGGCAACAATGGCGGTTGCTCAATTTTCTTCCCCTCTCTGTATCTCCAGCCCCGGTACTACTATCTTCTCCCTCTATCTGTATTATATAATTTTTATTAATTAAATTAACATTTTCCGGTTTAATCTGTATCCGTCGGAACAACCACTCACTACCGTGCTTGTCAACTTGTCATTGACATCCTGGTTCGAAAATTAGGGTTAATTGTGACATATCTGAAATCGGAGATAATATAACCGAGATGGATGGAGTAGTAATATAGCAAATTAAGGTTAATTGTGAATGTAGGTTATTTAGTTAATTGTTACAGAGTAATATGTTATTGATTATGATTTATGTCTATTAATTTGATGTGTTTTGGTGTAAATTTCAGCTAAAATTTCTACTGGTTCTCCGTTTTCATCATCCGGTTTGCCTCGGATTGGGACAACGTTCGTTTGCGGTTCTGGTTCGCCTTTAGGTAAAACTATTGATTGTTAATGGTTACACAATCTAAATGAGATTAGTTTGTTATGTTTCACTCTTGATAACTTTAGGAACTAAGTTAAATTCTGTAATATAGCTATTTAGTATGAAATTTGATCAATATGAAAGGTAATGTAAAATCCGAAGTTTCAATTGTTGCCAATAAAAGAGTGAAACTTAATTTTAACCAATGTAGGAGCGACAATTCAGTTTATGACTGGTAAAGGAGTGGAAGTTCATATTTTGACAAACTTTTTCCATCTTCTATAAAATATTGAACACTCTTATATTGACAAAATCTGCATTTTTTAACCTTGTAGCTCATGTGGTAATGACTTTCCTCTCTTAGCGAGAGGTCAGGAGTTCGACTCCCGTGAGGTGCAGCATTGCACACAAGGTTGCCCCTTAACCCTTGAACTCCACCCAAGGGTGCCTTTTGCACATCGCGTTGCGGGGGCAGTGGGGGAGGAGGGTTTTACCGCCCATGCCCTCGGATTGGGCGGGGTTTCCTCTTGGTTAGCAGTTGGGGGCGGGTTATGCAACTGCGGGAGATGAACGCGTGGGTGGTTTAGTCCTCTTGGGTGATCGCGAACTACTGTTCAAAAACAAAATCTGCATTCTTTGTTATATTTGTTGACAGTTTGCCTTATAAGAGTCAATCCGAATTCTAAAATCAAAGCATATGCTTCATGTCATGTCGTCAGTTATAAACTACTATGGTAATTATATGAAATTACAATAATTAATATTATACTTAGTATACTGTAACAATAATCATAGGAAAATGTGAAATATCTACCTATTTGAATATAATTTAAGTGTGGAGGTATATCTGGCGATTATCTGATATTCAAAGGATTTCACAAGCCTTGTATGTGTAATGTGTTCAGATAAAGCTAAAATTTGTGATGGTGAGAGCTAATATCTACTCTGATTTCAGTAATATCTAGAACATGTCATCAGAAGGCTCTAGTACGTAAGCCATCAGCATTTTCTGTGAGATGTGAACAAAGTAGTAAGGATGGAAACGGGTTAGATGTGTGGCTCGGTCGCACAGCCATGATTGGGTTTGCAGTGGCAATTAGTGTTGAAGTATCAACTGGGAAGGGGCTTCTTGAGGTTTCGCATAGATTATTACTTTAAATATTATTATTATTATTATTATTATTATTATTATTATTATTATTATTATTATTATTATTATTATTATTATTATTATTATTATTATTATTATTATTATTATTATTAATTATTATACTATAATATTATTATATTTGGGTATTAATATCCCATATCATCTGGGCTTTGCAGAACTTTGGGCTGACATCACCCTTGCCAACTGTGGCATTAGCAGTGACTGCACTTGTGGGCGTTCTAACAGCAATTTTCATCTTCCAGTCTGCTTCTGAAAATTGATAATACTGATACCTAACCACGTGCTTGTTAAGCTTGTGCATTTATTCATAACGATTATGCTTTAAATATTTTTTCCTGTAACGTGATTCATAATATTTCATGCCAAAAAACATGTAAGAACTTGCGAATGTACAAGTAATCGACACTTTCTTCACTATGAGAGCATTGTAGGTGTTCTACTGTTGTCTTTTTTGGTTTGGTAAAAAAGTTGTACAAGTGATAAATGTGGATTTATGAGCTGTCAAACAGACAGAATATATACCTTCCAGTTTAAAGTCTTATCATGCTCACTTTCTCAAGACATATATAATCACAGATATGAAGTTTTAACTTTCCAGTTACGTACCGAATCTCAATGGGAAGCTCAATAAAGCGGTTGCCTTTGTGTTTGTGTAGTCCTGGTAATATTCTTATTCTTTAACTTGAAACACATTGTCTAGCGTTCTTTTTTATATAACCTTTTATCATTCATACTTGATAATAGTTTCACACTTGTGGCTCAGCCCTTATCTGTTCATGCAGGCGTAGCTTCTTTTCAAGTTTTCCCGATTGGGAATGATACTTGTGTTTTGGTAAATATATGACTTCCTGGTTGTTTTTGTTGTTAAAGTTTTTTATTCATACTAACATGGGCTTGAAAATTTCTCGAGTGAAGCAACTTCTTGCAAAACGTGACATCAAGATCCTAATGCTAGGTCTTGATGATTCTGGAAAGACGACCATTTTGTACAAGTTAAAGCTGGGAGATTTTATTGCAACTGTACCCACCATTGGTAGTGATCTTCGTTTTCATTATTTATTTTATGTAATCGTTATTTGCACCTTAATTTGTGTGTATGATATGATATGTTGGATATATATCAATGAAGGTTTCAATGTGGAAGCTATGGAGTACAAGAACATAAGATTCACTGTGTGGGATGTAGGCGGGCAGGATACGGTATGAACATGCAACCTACATTTATGTACTGTTACTGTTTTCATTTCTGAATTATGTATTTTAACTGTGATTAGTTTAAGTAGTAATGAGGCTGGTCGAATGAGGCTGGTCGAAAGGCGTCTAACTTATCTTAAATTCATATATCCTTCTAAACCATTTTATTCATTAAGTTTAATAATAACAATAATAATAGTGTTTGTAAGCATATTTTGATTATTGCTTTGTTTCGTTATCCATCTTTTTATAACAGAAATATTATTCTAATTATGGATGATGAATATTTATTTCATTCGTTAACAGATTCGGCCTTTGTGGAGACATTACTATCGGAATACTCAGGCACTTATTTTTGTGGTAGACAGTAATAACAAACGAAGAATATACCAAGCTCGGAATGAGTTGCATCGCCTTTTGAACGAGGTTTTGTGATAATCGTACTTTTGCTTTTATTATTACTTAAAGCTGCCTTTGATTTAGCGTATATGAACCTTCACGTGTTCCTTCTATTAGATATATCTATATAATTATAACTTTTCTTGTAGGATGAACTAAGAGATGCGACAATTCTTGTATTTGCCAATAAGCAAGACTTTCCTAATGCTATGCATGTTTCCGAGGTCGCTGACAAGCTTAAATTGCACACCATTTCTCATCGCAATTGGTAACTAAAATAATATATCTCCTAAGCATTTATAAAGTGCCTTTCGTTTACGTCATCAAGCCTTTTCATATTTAAACAGAGGTGGCAAGATGGGCGGGTTGGGTATTTGGTTAAAATGGTCCGGTTTTAGTTGACCAACTACCACTTATATGTCCATGTTAAAAAACATATTACACACACACATGTATACAGATAGAGTTGCTGCATTCTCTCATATTATTGGGACACCATTAGAATGCCAGGTCACTTCTTAGAATAGCATAAAACTTTAATTTATGCCACTAGGTCAATGACAGTTATTTCGTATCAGGCACATACAGAGTACATCTGCAACAACCGGGCAAGGTTTGTATGAAGGTCTAATCTGGCTAACCGACAATATCCCCAACAAAGTAGCACGAGCTAGCTCATGCATCTCTGTCCCAACCCGTCAAATATACGACCCTACCCACACATAACTCTCAACAACAAATGAGCCTGCTTCATGCAGTAACCTTCGATAATACATCTTCATCAATTTTCATTATTTACGTTAAAGCTTCATTACGAGACACTTTATATTCAACGAGATTCCAAGATGCTTGATTAAAAGATCTGATATCTTCTTTTATTACAAGCTAATGAGCAAACGCAAGAACACATATTGAACACTATATGTCACTGTTTGCCAAATCAACTTTTAAAAATTGTAAAATGTGGAAGTCTGTTATGGCTAGTTAAATCGTTTAATCAATAATGTTTAAAGGGAAATTGTCAAAAATACATTTTTTTTAAGGGTTCACACAAAATACACTTTTTTTAAAAAAATTGCCTTTTTACACCATTCGGTAGACGGGATTTCCGTCTACCACCGTTATAAGTCGTCGACTTCCAAAATTAAAAGGGTAGTCGACTGGAAAGAGGTACGGACGACCTTAAAACCGTCGACCGTACCATTTATTGTTCCTTATCTGCTTCTGTTCCCATCTGATTCTCATACACCACACTCGACCTAAAAACCGACCCCTCTGATACACCAAAACATCGAATAACCCTAAATCAAATAACCCTAAGTCGATCGATGCTCCATCTTCATCTCGTGATTATCAGCTCCGAATAACCCTAAATCGAATAACCCATTTGCAGAATAACCCTAAATCGATCGATTAACCTTAAAAAGAAGATCCTTCATAAAGATGACAGATGTTGAGGTAACCTTCAATTCTCTGTTTAAATAAATATGTTGTAGTTTGTACTAGTCATCTATATACACCATTGTTGGTGAATTTGTAGATGTAAATAAAGATGACAGATGTTACATTGTTTAAAGATGTTTGAAATCTATTTGCTTTGTGGCTATATTTTGAAATCTATGTGTTTAAAGACCTCTAATCTATGTGCTTTGTGGCTATATTTTGAAATCGGTACTATGTTTTAAAGATGTTTGAAGCAAGTAGCAAGTTAACGTTTCTGGAAATGCTTCTACAATTCGATTCGTTACTAGGTTTGCAAACTTTAAATCTAGCGTGTGAATTATTGATTTTATAAAGATCTACGGAGTGTTCTTTTGGTACAAGAACACAGTAATGCAGTTTTGTTTAAGTGATTTGGAGTGAACCTCAACAATAATTCTGGTTGAGTTCTGACTTAGGTAGAAGGTAGCAGCCTAGTTTATATCCATTCTCACTTTACTTGATATTGGTTGAGTTCTGACTTATGTTCTTTTGTATGTTGACAGGTTTGGTTCGAGGCCAAGGTAACTATTCGGGGCAGGATGGGTATTACTAGTGAAATTAACAAAACGCTCACTCCGACTCAGAAAAAGATATTGAGATCGACGTGTTTTGGTCATTGGTTAGATATTTTGTGTGATCAAAATGACCCTGGATACATCCATTGCCTTTTAATGAATCAAATTAACCGTCCTGACCACCCCATTTGTGACGGTCGCGAATTAATTGAGGAGCCAGAAGAGCTATGGTTTCAAGCTACCAGAGATCACCCGATTAGATTTGGTAGACGTGAGTTTTGTTTGGTTACCGGAATGCGGTTTGGACCGGTTAAACCGTTTAGAGAGTGGATTGGAAGTGACAAGTCAGATTTTGATCATTCGGTATCAGATCGTGTATTTGCTAAAAGTTGTGTTGGTCCCAGACCTCTTTCAGATTATTACAACGGGTTTATAAATAAAGAATTGAAAGGAAGTGACCAGGATACTGTCATAGTCGCGATTTTATTGATGGTCTACTTATTTTTTCGCGGTAAAATGATGCGGGACAACGTAGACGACGACGATTTTCTTCTCTTGTTAGAGGACTTTGATTTGATGAATCAGTATCCGTGGGGTTCCTACATCTGGAGCATAACTTATAATTCCTTGCATCACGTGTTATTAAATCATAAAGACCGTATAGAAGACAAGAACCGGAAGAGCATTATGACATACCATTTAAGCGGATTCTGTTGGGCGTTTAAGGTAGAAAGCTTCAAGTTATTTATATAAAATTTAAATTATATAAACTAATAAGTATTGGTTAAAATATATTGACATTTTTTTTGTAGATGTGGATATGGGAGGCATACAATAGGCGGATAGAATCACACGCTTACAAGCCGGAGAGTGATGGCATCCCACGTGGCATCCACTGGAGAAGGAAGAAGAAGTGTATGACATGGCCTGAGTACGTTGAGTTGATGCGACTCCCGGTTAGTGTTTTTGTTAAAATAAGTTTGAACAGAATCTGCACTCACTTCCAGTAGACTGTCATTTGCTAGTTAGTCGACTGTAGACTGCCTTGCAAATTTCAGTCTACTACCTTGTTGTTGGTGTCGACTAGTAATGCAGTTTTTTTTTTTTTTTTTTTTTTTTTTTTTTTTTTTTTTTTTTTAATGGATTGTGTATATAGTATAAGGAGAGTAGTCCCACATATTTAAACCATTGATTTTTTCAGGAGGATATCCCTGAAGATGAAAAACCACTTTGTATTTTGAGACCCACACGAAAAGAGTCTAAATGTGATTGGTGGTTAGTTAGTAAAAGTTTTTTTTGAGAACCCTGAGACTGAAGTCACAATCATTAGAGGTGGTGATCGAAATACCAAGGAGTCGATGGATATGATAACAAAACTGACGAAGAGGTTAGATGATCATGAAGAGAAAACTGCTTCAAAGATTAGAAGGTTAGAAGAAGCTAGAGAAGAAGATGCTAAAAAAATAAAACTTTTAGAAGAAGCAAGAACAGAAGATGCTAAAACTATAATGGGGCTTCAATGTGCGATAATTGACCTTCAGAAAGCTGGCAAAACTAGAGAGGTTGAGGTAACAATATATATACTTCACGGTTATTCTTTTATTCATGTTGTTGACTTATATTGACTGAATTGACTGATGAATATTTAACTTTATTTAGTTATATTAGTAGGTTAAACATAATTTGTTCTATTTTATTGCATAGGATGATGGTGATTTGAATGCGGTTGATGGTGACTTCAATGATGATGAAGAAGATGTCATTACGGGATGGGTGTCGGACACAGAAGTGTTGGTAAATCATATGCTAGAATTTTCAAAAGAAAAAAGTATGAAAGTAGCCTCTCCGGTTATTCAGAGGAAAAGCATAAGGGATCGACGGGTTGCCAAATATGGGAAGTCACCTTTCCTTACACCAAAACAAATCAAGACACTTGGTAAAAAGGGTGGCATAGCCGGTAAAGAAAAGGTTGACATAGACGAAAATCAAAAGGCTGACTTACCACATAAAGAAAATGCGGTAACACAATACCGTAAGAAGAGAGAAAAACTTCCGGAAGTTAGTGAGAGAGTGATACTTGAAGTTGTTGATGATCTAATTCACACTAATGGATTGATATATCCCGCGCCTCCCGCATATCTTGATGAAAGGGAATTGGAAGGCCCTACGACGCCGGAAGAGATGAACGATCCAAAATACGAGTGCCTTTCTGTTTTTGTTCGGATTGATAAGGGATTTATATACATCACACACGAGTTTTGGGGGCGGATATACTATAAATTTGAAGGTGGTTGGCTAGATAATTATGTAAGAATTACCAAACTTTATCTTTATAATTGATTTGCAGAATATTTGTATTTTGACTAACTATATAAACAATATTTGTATTTTGACTAACTATGTTTATTTGCAGAATATAGATGGTTGGGTATGTATGTTGTTGTGGTGGAGGAAGCGGGTAGATGATATGGTGTCTCAGTTCACACAAAACCGTAAAAGGTGTGCGATCATGCCGGTGGGCTTTTTGGGAAGGATGAGGTCGTTTTGTTCGGCTAGAGCACTAAACCCAAATCAAATCAACAAAAAAATCACATCTTATGCTGACGGTACGAACGTCCCTTTCCCACCTTGGTCTCAGTGTGAGAAGGTGAGTTGTAAATTGTTACTTTGGTACCAAAATTGGTACAAAATTTCTAATAATTGGCAGTTTCTACAGGTGCAGTAGACAGTGGGAACAAAGCAGTAGACAGACATTTACAAGGTAGTCGACTGTTTACTGCCTTGTTGTTACTGTCTACTACCTTGTTGCTGATGTCTACTGCCTTGTTAGTGTCTACTTCCTTGTTTTTACTGTCTACTGTTTTTGTTTTATAATATTTTGGACTTTTTGATGCTAGGTACTATTCCCAACACTGTTAGAAGATGCCTCGCACTGGGTGCTTATTGTTCTTGATCTGAACGACTTCAAAGTCGTTGTTTATGATAGTTTCATAAAGCATAACTATCGTTGGGCCCGCGATTATTGGGTAAAAAAGTTGGGTAAGTGTCTTCCTGAGTTCATGAGAACTATTAACTATAGTCCTGCCCCCGAGGTCCAAATGCCATCTTCATTCGATTATATCAAGGATGCACCCCAGCAGGATGGAGCGGTCGACTGTGGTGTATGGGTTTGCAAAAACATGGAGCGGATAACATGTGAACTAACGTATCCATTTGAGCCTGATTCAGCCAAGGTTGCAAGGGATTATAGAGACAGGATGGGAAAGACCTTTTTTAGATCAAGATTCAACGTGCGACTGAAATAGGTTAAAGATTCTAGTAAGTTGTTCTGATTTAGTTGCATTTTGAACATGAAAATTGTGGTATTTTGGTACTTGTTTTTTGAACCTTGTTTAGAAGATGTAAATGTTAGTTTGGTAATTGTATTGAAATTGTGGACAAGGTTGAAATTGATTGTACTTTTGGGTCAGAAGGTTGATTGTAGTTATGCAGGTGTGGTAGACAGTGAGAACAAAGCGGTAGACAGACATTTACAAGGTAGTCGACGGTCTACTGCCTTGTTGTTACTGTCTACTACCTAGGTGTTGATGTCTACTGCCATGAATTATTGGTGTCAGCTGCCTCATCTTTTGAAGATCTTATCCTTATTGCATACGGATAGAAATCTAACTTTATAGATTATTTAGGATAGGTACAAAATTTCTAATAATTGGCAGTTTCTACAGGTGCAGTAGACAGTGAGAACAAAGCAGTAGACAGACAATTACAAGGTAGTCGACTGTCTACTGCTTTGTTGTTGCTGTCTACTACCTTGGTGTTGATGTCTACTGCCATGAATTATTGGTGTCTACTGCCTTTTCCTATCTTATCCACTTTATCAACGGATAGAAATCTAACTTTTTAGATTCTTTAGGATATCATATCTTATCTATATAACTGGAAAGAAGGGAGAAAGAAATACCATATTCATTTCACACACTTTCAAATAAGCACTCCACTTTCATATTCATGACAAATCAGCTGCTTCAAAAAACACACTTTCTGGTAAGTCATATTCTTCTATGTCTTTAAAGTTTTTGTAATGAGTAAGTTTAAGATTTACATTTGTTCTGGAGGTCAGTTTGAAAATGTCGACAATAATATTGTTTATATGCCTCTTAACTGTCCTCGGGTACCCTTGAAACTTCCAATCGCACCAAACAAACCAATTAATCGTAGGATTTTGTTAAAAAATGTTATAAATAAGATCGAGGTAGCAAAAGAATCAAAGTTTTGCATGAAATATGTAATGGATAATTGTGTGTTGGATATAACTGATGATGAAGACGATTTTAGTGATTTTTTGACCTACGCAATCTCAAAGCTACCAATTGACATATATTTGGAAGATGTTACGAATTCGATGCATGTTTTTGGTAGAAACCTTACTAAGCCTACCAATCAATTAAACCATCAACATCAATCTACCAATAACGTCAACGAACAACAACAATACACCAATCAGTTCAACCAACAACAACAATACAACAATCACTTTAATGAACCACAATACACCAATCAGTTCTACCAACAACAACATTACACCAATCAGTTCAACCAACCACAACAATACAACAATGAGTTCAACCAACAACAACAACACAACAATCACTTTAATGAACCACGATACACCAATCAGTTCTACCAACAACAATAATACACCAATCAGTTCAACCAACCACAACAATACAACAATGAGTTCAACCAACAACAACAATACACCAATCAGTTCAACCAACAACAACAATACACCAATCAGTTCAACCAACCACAACAATACAACAATGAGTTCAACCAACAACAACAATACACCAATCAGTTCAACCAACAACAACAATACACCAATCAGTTCAACCAAAAACAGCCAATACACTTCAACATAAAAGAACAGCAACATTTAACCGATCATTACAACCAACATCATGAACCAAATGAACATCCTTACATCGTAGATGAGCCTACTTCTGATCAAAGCGAATCAGAACACGATGATATGGAAAATGTCAATCCCATCAAACCAACAAAACACCCTTTTGCTAACTATATGGTTGATAAAGATGATGATGATGCTGATGGTGATGATGATGATGATGCTGATGGTGAATACGTAGATCCAAAATCAACTTACGACAAACCAATTCTGTATAATCCAGAACCGGTTGATATATTTTGGAATATGCCACCGTTACTATCTAACACCCAATGTGCGATAATCATACCTAAACCTAGATCAATGACAATATATGAAACATCAGATCTAGTTAAACTTAATCAGACATTCGAAAACAAAGCAGAATTCCTTATGGCACTACGAACAAAGTGCGTTACTGAAGGGTTCCAGACTAAACCAAAGTACTCAGACCAGGGCAGGTATACAGCTAATTGTATATCACCAAATTGTGCATGGCACATAACTGCTAGGTGTATAAAAGACAGCAATAACTTTCAAGTACGAGACCTGAATGATCTCCACACATGTTCAAATACACAAATTCTACCAAACAATAAGCATGCCAACAAGAAGGTACTTGGAAACATACTGAAAGAGGTGATGAAACAAGAAGGTCGTGTATATCGACCAGATGATACCAGGAATGATATGTCAGCACGGTTTAAGATAAGTCTATCATACCACCAAGCGTGGAAAGCCAAATGTTATGCAATCGAGATGTTGAGAGGTAGTATGGAAGAATCATTTCGAATACTACCTTTGTATCTATATAATCTTAAACTGTGTAACCCGGGGAGCGTAACCAATATTCGCACTGACAAGGAAAACAGATTTGTTATGAGTTACATGTCCATTGGTGCAGCGGTATGTTAAATCCTCTCTACATTTACCTATTAATACATATTATAATTCTTGTCTAATTGCAATACTTTTCTATGTAGATACGTTCGTTTGTTCACTATGGGCGTCCTGTAATCATAGTTGATGGAGCTCATTTAAAAGGTGGTTACTTGGGGGACTAACTTGATTGCTGTTGCTATGGATGCTAATAATGGAATCCTGCCATTAGCCTATGGTATTGGGGCCGGAGAGACAACTGATCATTGGGCGTGGTTTTTTGGAAATCTAAGAGACACTCTACAGTCTTCCGGGTGTTGCATTGAGAATCTTACCATTATATCTGACAGGGCAGCAGCAATAGCCGCAGGCATATCAGCAGTTTTTCCAGACGTATTTCATGCTCTATGTTGTCGTCACTTGCTTGGGAACCTTAAAACAAAATCTAGAAGGGTCAAAAGTTACGAATGGCACTACTGGAAGATGTGCAAAGCATATAGGAAATCTGACTTTGAATACCACTATAAAATTCTTTGTAGACGTCTTCCAGAGTCAACAAAAACACTCACTGATGTGGGAGTTAATAGATGGTCCAGGCATCATGCAGATCGTGTTCGCTATGCTTACTTAACTAGTAATAGTGCAGAGTCCATGAACGCGCTATCAGTTCATGCCAGGAAACTCCCAGTTACAATGCTACTAGAGTTCTTTAGAGCTTCCGTTCAACAATGGTTCTGGGAACATCGAAACACTGCTAATGGTTTAACAACACCTGTCACACCATACGCAGAGCACAAATTGGGTAAAAGAAATAGTAAGTCTCTGAGTTGGACTGTTAAACCGATTTCTAAAACACAATTTGAGGTGATGGATACGAAAAAGGGCGGGAAAGTCAATCTACAAGAAAAAACTTGCACTTGCAAACAGTGGCAGCTTTCCGGTCTACCATGCGGTCACGTAATGGCAGTAGCAAGGTATTGTAACCTACGTGACGTTACTTGTCACGTTCAGGATTATTTCACCACTGAAACTTACAAGGCTGCTTACATAGATGATATTCAACCACTAGATCATATATCTGAATGGGTGGATCCAGGAAAAATACCAACTGTTCGACCTCCGTTGCTTCAAAAAAGACAATCAGGTCGTCCAAAAAGTACTGCTCGTATACCATCCAAAGGAGAAGATAAAGACAATTTCAAATCTAATAGAAAATGCAGTCGTTGCTTGCAATATGGACATTATCGATCACTTTGTCCCTCACCTTATGATCTATCCGGTCAAACACAGAAGTCAAGGTCTAAGTCAAACACAAAGCCAAAGCCGAAGCTTAAGGGGAAGGGGAAGGGGAAACAAGAAGAGTCATGCTCGACCCAATTTGAAACAACTTGCAATCTGAATGACGATTAGATTCTTTAATGTTGTTTAGATATGTTTAATTGCCGTGGATCTTTTATATGCTACTTATGTTGTCTGTTTGTGTTTTATGTTAATTGTTGTGTAATAAATGGTGTGCGAGACAAATGTTATGTAATAAATAAATGTGTGTTATTGACCTAAACAACAAAAGTTAACATTTATGAGTTTTGTAGGTAGTAGACGACGTTACGTCTACTTCCTTATAACCTCGTCTACTACGTAGTAGACCACGTTTACTAGGTAGTCGACGAAAAACTGTCTACTACATTGTAAATATCATAGTAGACGCCATATAACGGTGGTAGACGGAAATCCCGTCTACCGAATGGTGTAAAAAGGCAATATTTTTTAAAAAAGTGTATTTTGTGTGAACCCTTAAAAAAAAAAGTGTATTTTCAACACCCATGTTTAAACTTCTCATGTTAAATATGGATTTCCAATTTTCTTGAGCCCATGAGGACAACAAATGACAATCATTAATACTACCAGCTTTTATTATGTTACCACAACATATATAAAGAGTAGTGGTTATTCAAAAGTAATAACTAGGACATCATACACAACAACACATCATAGTATATGATAACAAGTTACTAGCATTCAATACAATGAAACCGCCATGTTCTGCCCGCTCATGACGGTGATTCCACCATCGACGCACAAGTTCTGGCCACTCACATACACCGATTCATCAAATGCTAAAAACATAGTTGCTTCTGCAACATGCTTAGCCTTTAACACCAAACCTTTTAAATTCGTCATGTGGCTCAAGTGTATCTCCACTTGGCCAACATCCATATTTAACACATTGCAGTTAAGCGGTGTCGCCACACCAGATGGAGAAACACAATTTACTCTAATCCCATGAGCCCCTAGCTCGCAACATGCGGCCTTCTTTAATCCCAAAATAGCATGTTTTAAAGTAGTGTAAGCATGGGGCCCAACTCCACCCAATTATTTACCATTTTACTAGCACGCCAATCAAGTACCCCACCACCACCCAGCAACACACCAAAACGTCCATCATTGTTAAAAATGGTCTTAGACCATCTCAAACCTTAACGTGCTGGGCCTTCGGTGCACCGAACACGCCTCCAACACGCAGCTAACGCGGCGTGCTGGGGGTTTAATGGTGGCGTGCTGGAATTCAACACGGAGCAAATTGAAGCGTGTTTCAACTAATTTGATGATGTGTCCAGTTTTAATTGGTGAAAAATGAAAGAAAAAATGAAAAAGAAATAAAAAATACCCCACACATAAACAACACGCCACTCAGCATGTCATTCGCCACTCAACATGTCATTCATTATCTACCAGTTTACCAGCATGCCCATCAAGCACCCACCCCACCCAACAACATGCCAACACGCCTAGAAGGTTTAAAGATGCTCTTAGCCCACTCTACCCCCACGCCCAAGCCGCCATTGGAATAGGCCTTATGTTTGTCCAAGGCTCAAAGTAATACTCCTAGTCCTACCAGTAACAGATTCACACCAGTCTCCACAAAACTGCTTCCAGAGTTCCAGTTCTTCTTCCCTACAAAACTTTTAGGGCTTTACAACATTTAGGGGTTTTAACCATTCCAAACCCTAAATCAACAAAAAAATGGACGGAACATCATACCAGAGATTCCCAAACGTTAAAATCCGTGAACTCAAAGACGACCACGCAAAATTCGAGCTCCGTGATACTGACGCTAGTGTGGCTAACGCACTCCGGCGCGTTATGATCTCTGAAGTCCCAACAATCGCCATAGATCTAGTTGAAATCGAGGTCAATTCGTCGGTACTTAACGACGAGTTTATCGCACACCGGTTAGGTTTAATTCCGCTAACGAGTGAACGTGCAATGAGCATGCGGTTCTCACGTGACTGTGATGCGTGTGATGGTGATGGTCAATGTGAGTTTTGCTCAGTTGAATTTCATCTGAGAGCCAAGTGTATTAATGATCAAACACTTGATGTTACCAGTAAGGATTTGTATAGCTCTGACCATACTGTTGTCCCTGTTGACTTTTCTGATTCTGGAGCTGGTTTTGATAATCCTGAAGATCAGAGGTCTGTATCATTTTAATCTGACAAATATATGATGTAGAATGCTTGTTTTGTGAGTGAAAGTATCAGCATTGTATGATTACTAGCTTCATTTTTAGGAATGATTAGGTTTTATCTTATGTTTTTGTATGAATTTTTTAGGGGGAATTTGTGCTGTTGAAAGTTTATTAGGTAAGATTGTTATCTTAGTTAGGTTATTGCTATGTTATACGCTTTAGTTCATACTTGTGATGAATTAAAATATCAATAATTAATGATGATTTGTTGTGCTTAGGGGCATCACAATCGTAAAGCTGCGCAAAGGGCAAGAATTGAGGCTGAGAGCAATAGCTCGAAAGGGGATTGGAAAAGATCATGCGAAATGGTCACCTGCTGCAACCGTTACTTTCATGTATGAGCCTGAAATTCACATTAACGAAGAGATGATGGAGACTCTATCACTTGAGGAGAAGACTAGTGTTGTCGAGAGCAGCCCTACAAAAGTCTTTGGCATTAATCCCCAAACCCAGCAGGTCAATTCAGTTTAACTTGTTAATATTTGTATAAAGTTATTAAGCACTCATTTTCTTAAGGTACTGAGTCGATTTTTGTATTTTTTGAATGTTTCGTTTGATTTTTGTGTTATCAGGTGGAAGTGGTGGATGCTGAGGCGTACACATACGATGATGAAGTGCTGAAGAAAGTGGAAGCCATGGGGAAACCAGGGCTTATTGAAATCTATGCAAAAGAAGACAGTTTTATATTCACAGTTGAATCCACGGGTGCAGTCAAAGCGTCTCGGTGATTAATGCCATTGATGTTTTAAAACAGAAGCTGGATGCAGTTCGCCTGTTGGAGGAATCTGTGGAAGCTGATGATCAGTTTGGGGAATTGGGTGCTCATATGCGAGGTGGTTGACCATTTTTGTTGGCTTAAATTATGCTTGTTAGGCAACGTACTTAGGCTTGTTTCTCGATGTCAATTTAGTAATCAGATCATCTTGAACTGCTGTTTCTCATACTTTTGGATGTGAGGTTTTCTGTAGGTAAGTAGGTCCTGATGTTTAAACTGGGAATTGCTTCATGTTCCTTTAGAGGTTGCTATGGGTAATGTTATTAATTGTTAACCATTTTAATCAATTGTATGACTCATGGTTTCTCTTTAATTCTCTTTCACTATAAATAGAATGTGTTTACTGTATGTACAATAGTGTGAAAAAACCAAGGTTTGTCACAACAAATAGTTAAGCAACAACACAAAAAACACATTTCACCATTGAAGAAGAGATAATAAAACATCAACTATCATATAAATATATACATCTGACTACCAAGATCCAAAGAATGCTTTTAAATTTAGTAAATGAAAATATAATATGCACTGAAAAGAATTTCACGATTTGATCATATTAGCTTAATATATACGTTGCCTCATTGCTTTTCCGGTTTTCCCTTATACGGACAAGGATTGTAGCTCAATATACTGGAGGATAAACCCCTGGATAGGAAGAACCTGATAAAGAAAACAGCATATATATATTAGTATACAGTAGGGGCCAGAGATTAAAATTAAAATTTACTAATGGTAATTAGAGACTTAATTAACAAGCCAAAACATGTCTTGGTTCCGATAGACTCGCTAAATTATTTCATTAAAAATCTCCTTTACTGTAATGAAGTGGCTTTAAGCCATTGACGACTTTCAACTTGTTTGACTCGCACAACTTACTTGAATAGTTAAAGATAAACACAACTTCAATCAACCACGTTTGTATAAAAATGGGTCGAAGTTGCCATCTCTAATTGCAACCTTAATGTTCAATAGAAAAAATAGAATTAGTAAGAGAAGTTACCATTAGAATAATGAGAGCTGTATGGCTGAGGAGGATAAGCAGAATTATGAGGGTATGGCTGAGGAGGATAAGAGGCTGTCTGCGATGGGTATGGTGATGGTGGATAAATGCTTGAATTAGGCGGGTACAAAGAGTAGGGAGATGGGGTAGGATAAGCTACGGATGGTGGATAAAACATGGATGAAGCTGGTGGTGGTGCAGCGTACATAGAGACCTGACCATAACCGTTAGCGGGTTTCTGAAAATGATATAACATAATTCAGTCAAGTAGTCAACGCTAAGTCGCTAACACAAGTTCTTTGTAAATAACAAACGAGTAAAACGAATACTTGTTTTCAGAAAGTAACAATAAAGAGGACTTACATTGGCATTGGGATAATGCATTATCAATCGCACCTCACCAGCATGCCTAAATAAGATAAGTTTCACGTTAGCCCAATGTTACACTAAATAGTTGCAGTGGTATTGAAATCATAACACAATCTACGATTCAAAAATCATGCAGTAGAGCACAAACCTGCCAGATTTAGTCTGCAATGGCCAAGAGCTATCATCATATCCATATGAAAGAACCTTGGCTAATTGAACCCTAAAAAAACAGCAACAAATCATCCATAAGAAAGAACCTTAGCTAATTGAACCCTAATCAAGTCAAACATCAACAAACTGTAAAAAAAACACGAAGAAGAGATGGAAAAATTACTTCCCGGAGCCAATAAAGTCATCACGCGAGAGAGTATTGCTATTCCAAACAATGATATTTAAGTCTCTTAATCCTTCGATCAAATTAAACACAAATTTCTCTTGAAACGTAGGGTTCTTGCCTCCATCTATCGTTACACCAATTAACAAAACTTAATTCAGTCGGTGAACAATTAACATATATGCATTTAATTTACGAATGAAATATTTGTACCTGTACAAACGCGAGTGCGATTTTTGTTATTTCCATATTCAACACAAACGTAAGGATCCTGCCTTGATATCCATTCGGTATCTTTCAGTTTACTGCAACCGACCACTAAACATCCATACAAATTCATCGAAATTAGACGCTCGTAAAACGCAATTCCAAATGATCAATTGCCTGCTAACATTCCAAAACCAATTCAACCAGTCCATAGTGAAAACAATCAAACAAAATCTTCTACTGAAAGCTATACGCAATCTAATTCACCAATCCTAGACACCTACGAAATTGATGAAACTCAACCCCCTGAGCCTGTGATCGTAACTAAGAAAAAAACAACGGAACCACTTAAATCTAAGCCTAAACCGAAGCCTCCAAACATCCACACAAAACCACAAAAAACCACCTCTGAAAACATTGATCCAAAACCCAAATCCAAACCGCAAAAAAACACGTCAAATCGTCCTGAAAAACCAATAAACACACCTGGATCATCGATATTTTTGAAGTTTAAACAATTAGTCAGACCTAAAAACCTAAACCCAACACAACCCTCCAAAGCTAAACCCACTGCCAGTAGAACTTCAAATGGATCATCAAAATCAAAGGTTGATGATACAATCACCAGTGAAAACGTGAAGGAATTCGGGGCAAGAGTAGGGGTTCATTGGAAATCTAACCAATGATTTCCTTTAGGTCAGTTTCTTCTTCTCGTTTATAAAATCTCAATGATTATTATGTCTTTAAACATAAGAGGTATAAGGAAAGATGTCAAAGTCAGGTGGTTACGTTCATTATGTCGCAAAGAAAAACCATGGGTTTTAGCTATTCAAGAAACTAGATGTGGTAATTTAAAAGACTCATTCTTGGAACATTTTTGGAGCTCGGATAACTTTAAATACATTCAAAAGGACTCGATAGGTTTCTCTGGAGGAATGATACTCATGTGGGATCCCTCTATACTCAAGGTTATAGATGCATTCGAAGGTGAATTCTTTATAGGTGTCATTGGTAAGGTAGAAGGTTGCGATTCGGATATTGCAATAGTAAACGTCTATGGCCCCCACTTCACCGCGAAGAAAGTCAGATTTTGGGATAGCCTGGACTCTCTTTTTAGTCATAGAAAGATGCCATGGCTGTTATGTGGCGATTTCAATGAGGTTAGAAGTTCGTCCGAGCGTTTTAATTCAGTCTTCAACAGTAGTTGGGCCAATAGATTCAACAATTTTATCAATAATGCGTGCTTAATAGACATCCCTCTCGGTGGTAAAAAGTTTACAAGAGTATGTGATAATGGTATCAAGTTTAGTAAACTTGACCGATTTTTGATTACGGAAGAATTCAATCTTTGTTGGCCTAACTTATCCGCGACGGTTCTTGACAGAAAACACTCAGATCACGCCCCAATTATTCTCAAAAACAACCTCATGGATTTCGGTCCAAAACCGATAAGGATTTTCAATGAATGGCTCAAGATTGATGGTATAGATGAAAAAGTAGAAAACATTTGGCAATCGAATTTCACAGGCAATAGACGGATTGTGGGATAAGAAATAAACTGAAGGAAGTCAAACTTGAGCTCAAGAAGTGTAGTTCGGTTCTAGGGAATCTAGAAGAAGAAATCCAAAAACACGCAAAAGAAACAGCGGTGTGGGAGAAAAGAGCAGAAAGCAGAATTCTCAATGATTCCGAAAGAGAAGCATGGTTAAACGAAAAAAATAATTGGTTGGCGAAAGAAAAAATTCAAATAAACATGCTAAAACAAAAGGCCAAAGTTAAATGGACTTTGGAGGGTGACGAAAATTCAAAATACTTTCACAATTGCATCAGAAGAAGGGCAAACAAAAATATGATCAGAGGGCTTCAAATAAACGGTTCTTGGTCCGACAATCCTTCAGAAATTAAAGATGAAGCTTTCAGATATTTCTCCTCCATCTTCAAACTCAATGAAAATGACAGTGGATCATTTTTCTTTCATGACCCGAGAATCAATGTTGATGATAATAAGTTCCTGGAAGATACTTTCATTGAGAAAGAGGTTTGGGAAGCGATTCAATCTTGTGGCAGTTCAAAAGCCCCGGGTCCCGACGGGTTTAGTATGAAATTTTTTAAAAAGTTTTGGTGGTTAATAAAAGAAGATGTGATGAAAGTCTTCGAATGGTTTTGGACACATATGAAAATTTCGAAAGGATGTAACGCTTCATTTGTTACCCTAATCCCTAAAATCGATAATCCTCTCGGCCTCATGGATTATCGTCCCATTAGTCTCATCGGAAGTGTTTACAAAGTTATCTCAAAAGTTCTTTCTATCCGGCTTTCAAAAGTAATACATAAAGTAATCGGGGTAGAACAAAGTGCATTTATAGGAGGGAGATATATTCTCGATGGAGTGCTAATTGCTAATGAAGTTATTGATGAGTTGAGACGAGAAAAACGAAAGGGTCTTATATTCAAGGTGGACTTCGAGAAGGCCTTCGATAGACTTAAATGGGAGTTCATAATAAATACGATGAAGAATTTAGGGTTTGGTGAAAAGTGGATCAAATGGATCTCGGCTTGTCTTACATCTACCACCATTTCCATTCTTGTCAATGGCTCACCAACAAGAGAATTTACCCCGGAAAAGGGTGTCCGACAAGGAGATCCTATATCTCCTTTTCTCTTTATAATAGCCGCGGAAGGTTTAAACATGCTTGTGCAACGGGCTATAACCATGGGAGAACTTAAAGGTATTCAAGTTGGAAAAAATAGGGTGGTGGTCTCTCATTTACAATACGCCGACGATATGATTATTTTTGGTGAATGGAGCTCAATCAACTTAAAAAACATCATGAAGCTTCTAAAATGTTTTGAAATATTATCGGGTCTTAAAGTAAACTTCAAAAAGAGTAGCATTTATGGTGTCGGGGTCGATAACTCCGAACTTGTCAACGTGGCAGAAAGATTTCATTGTACCCCTGGTTCATTCCCATTAAAATACTTAGGCCTTCCCCTTGGTGTTAAAATGACCAAAGCTAACTTTTGGCAACCAGTTATTGATAAGTTCAAAAAAAGACTTTCGGAATGGAAATCTAAATCGGTATCCTTTGGTGGTCGGTTAACCCTGGTGAAGTCAGTTCTTAGTAGCTTGCCTCTCTACTTTTTCTCTATCTTCCGAGCTCCCGCAAGTGTTCTAAAGCAACTTGAATCCTTGAGGTACAATTTCTTTTGGGGCGGGTCGGGTGAGGGAAAAAAGATCTCTTGGGTAAAATGAGATAAGGTGATTTTGCCTTATGATTTGGGTGGGTTAAACATCGGGTCCTTAAATGCAAAAAACTTATCTTTATTGGCCAAGTGGTGGTGGCGGTTCAAATCGAACCAACACTCGCTTTGGGTTAAGATTATATCAAGTATTTATGGGGCGGATGGGGGATTAGATGCCACTAACTTTGACAGGGCACGTTTCGGATGTTCAAGTTGGAGCAATATCATCAAAGAAGGTCTAACAATCGATGCAAAGGGAGTTGGATTCTCATCTTCATTCATCAAAGTTATCGGAAACGGACAGTCTATTAAATTTTGGCATGACTCATGGCTTGGTGATTTCAAGTTAAAAGATAAATTCCCTAGATTATTTGCATTGGAAGTGTCCAAAGAAACGTCCGTTGCTGATCGTTTGGTAAAGGAAATCGGCATACTGACCCCCTGTTGGAATTGGGCTAGTTCTATCCGTGGTCGATCTCAGAACGAGTTACAGGCTATATGTTTGCTGATCACAGCAATCGATCTGAACAGTGAGGTAAGTGATTCTTGGAAGTATATTCTGGAACCGGATGGGATATTCAATACAAAAGGTTTATCAAACCTTATCGATGTTTCGTTATCCTCAGTCACCTCGGCTCGTCAATTGAAAACTCTTACTAATAAAGCGATTCCCCTTAAAGTGGAAATATTTATATGGAGAGCAAATCGATTAAGATTGCCGGTAAGGGTCGAGCTTGATAAACGAGGTATAGATCTAGACTCCGTGCTCTGTCCTATTTGTAACAATTACGTCGAATCCGTAGACCATATTTTAACGCAATGTTCAAAAGTTATGGAGTTATGGAATCAAGTTCTTAAATGGTGGAACCTTCCCGGAATTAATATCTTATTTATGGATCAAATCGTGGATGATTGCACTTTATTTTCGTTGCCAATCTCTTCTCTTGGAAAATCTATTTGGCAAGGTCTCAAGTGGGTGGTTTGTTACTTTACTTGGAAGGCTAGAAACGATTTGGTTTTTAACAAAATCCGATGGTGTACTCCGAATATCCTCATCAATATTCAATCTACAGCTTTCTTTTGGATCTCAAAACGTCTCAAAAAATCCTCCCTTGATTGGCATCAATGGCTCATCAACCCGTCTTCGTATGTTTCAACTTCTACAAGATCCGGAATTGGTTAATTGGTTTTGGTTGTTGCATTTTATGCATTTAGTCAATGTATATAGTTTTCTATGTGGTCTGTTCTTAATATTCGGATAGGATAGTTTTCTCGCTATTTCCTTTGTATTTGTTGAAGCACTCTCGTTGTTTGTTTTTCTAGTGGAATATAATGCTTGCTTTTCAAAAAAAAAACGCAAACAAAAGTATAAACGTGTAAACAAAATCATATCGATCAGTTTTAATTGAACATTATCGATCAATTTTAACGAATCGATAAAAAAAAGTACGTACCAGTGATTTCAAGGAAATTTCCGTGAATGCCGTGATTATTCTTCATCGAATGATGATTACGATAACTTGATGATGGTGATGTTGCTGTTGTAATTGAAGGTTGAAAATAGATGCAAATTGGAATTGAAGATGATGATGATGATGATGATGATGATGATGATGATGATGATGATGATGATGAGTTTTATAGCATTAGCAAGAGTGTAATTGAACGCGTTAATTAGTTGGATGAAAATTTGGTGAAAATATTGGCGGTTGGGATAGAAGAATAGTGGAAGGTTCTCGGTGGATACGTTATGCCGCGTCGGGCAAAGTCGCTAAACTAGTACTCAGCGACGGGTGGTTCTTTTTACGTTACTAATAATTACATTTTTTTTTTCTTTTCTTTTTTTTCTTCGAAAAAACTAAATCTCATATAGAAATGAGGTCGTTTTTCAAATGAAAACGCCATCAACAGTTATACAAAAGAACGTGAAAAAACATGGGAGCTCGCACCTAGAAAACAACCATCTAAACAAAAACTATCGATAAACGAGTCTCCCCTAACTACCCGAAAAACCTTAATACGAAACTATACAATACTAAACCGAAACTATCCGATAGAAACGGGACCCAAACCAAATGAACCACGTGAAATCAACCTCTAGGTCCCGCCCTTTACAACTTACCATTAACCGTCTCTTTCAAAGTGCTCTTTCCTGACCGATTCTCTATCTTATAAGATAACACATTGACGTATCCATCACCCAAAACATTCTCCTCGGCCAAGCGTGCCAATATGAAAAATTATAAAAATAAATAAATATAAGACAAAATTGCGCCCATTTTGTTTATTCAAGTCCAAAACTATATTTTCGGCACTAGAACTACTCTTAGTACACAAATGTTGCGTGGTGAATTCAAATTGTCAAATACCTTGGTTAATTAATTATACACGCATAGCATGTAAATGCATTAATGAAAAATTAAATTGAAGAAAAGACAAAATTGCCAAAATCGTCTTTATATTTATGTATTTTTTTCCAAATCGTCTATGTGTTTACAAAACTACAAAACTCATCCTTAAAAGCCAAAATAAGTCCCAAATCAGTCCTTGTGTTAACTATTAACATGCATCTTTGGATTTTTCCTTTTCTTCTGGATTTCACGAACATATTCTATCACAATAACATACATCTTTGGAACAAACTTATTTGTAGAATTAACATTTAGACCAGCTTTCTTCAATGCACGATAGACATGTTGCTGGGTTTTTAGAAAGTGTACGCTGCAGTAACAAGGAACAGTAGAAACACATAAACCAGCAAACACATTCGAAGAGGCCTAATTCTTTATAAACACAAAAACAAGCAAAGATATTACTAGCCCTACACATCAACACACACTGTGATTCATAAAGATTCAATAATGATAATGAGCCGTAATTATAAAAAAATGTGCAGATAATGCCTTAATTAAGCAATCCCCAACATAACATAATGACCTATTTTACATGTTACATGCAATCACGATACAACCATACAATTTCACAAATTTAACAATGGTAAAGGAATGCTTACAACCCTCTTAAGAGTAAATTCACATGGCTTGTACAACTGTTGTTTCGAATCAGCTAATATATGATCACGACAAAATTTAGTCAAAGTCATTGCCTTATGATTACAATTATTAAACAAACACTTCACATTCCGAATTCCACTTCCATCCCCAATTACATTCCCTTCAACAATTCCATCTTCCAATTTCACATTATTGTTCTCATGATCATTATTCTCTCGTTCAATTGGACTAACACCGAATTTAATTTGGATCGATTAGTTGGTATTTAATTTGGTAATTAATGTCATGTGACTTGCACGACCATATACTAACAGAGATAAACACCGGACGCTAAGTCAGTGACTGATTTGGGACTTATTTTGACTTTTAAGGATGAGTTTTGCACTTTTGTAAACACAGAGATGCTTTGGGAAAAAATACATAAACACATGGACGATTTTGACAATTTTGTCTTAAAGAAAACATGATCGAATACTAATTGAATAAAATAAAGAAATATATGATCCAATAGTATGAGAAAAAAGAACATGATCCAATACTAAAAATAAATTAAGGTTTCATTCATGCTTAGTGAACCAGTTCTCAAATTTCGATGTATAATTTGGGCCATGTTGTAATTATTTTACAAGAAGTGATCAAAACCCAGATCTTTAATTCCATAACGTGAGAATATACAAAACTAGTAACTGGGCCCAGTTGTTTGCAAGCTAGTGTTGGAACGCAGTTTCTTTCTTGCTATCGTTCTTTATTAGGTATTGAAAAAATACTCATTATACTCAAATATAAACTGAAATTTTGAACAAAATATAAAAGCAAATAAAACATGAAAGACTACATTTTTAATCACTCTATCATCTATTAATGATCACCTACATGCTATTTAAATATTAAACTAAAAACCATAGATACGTGATTAACTAAACCCCCACGTACAACACTATCTCCTATTTTAATTAATCAAACTAAAACCTCCTAGAATAACTATGTAAACAAACGTGAGACCCACTAACTTTTCTCCATAAGTCTCGGTCAATATGGATCCACCAATTCCACTATCTATCCTAATAATAAGGAACACATTGTATGACCAATTTAACCCACGTGCACTTCCTTAATTTCCTTCCTTGGGCTGCAACTTAGCCATGATCTCAAGCCCATCTGTCTCTATGATTGGGCCAGATATTGGGCCATCAAAATTACCCAACAGCTAGTAACAGCCGCCTACCTATTTTGACTATAGTAAATCCGTGTATTATTACGACAATATAAATCGTGAAACGGCTCCTAGAGCTTGCGCTAATATATATATATTATAAATATAAATATAAATATAAATATAAATATAAATATAAATATATAAATATAAATATATAGAAGGTTATTCGTTTTAGAGTCTAACAATGATTGTTCTCTCGCGGATTGATTTGTGGATGGAGCATGGTCTTGGTCATGATCACTTAAAGACAATGGATCAAGAAACCGTAGTATTCTACAACAGATGGTCGAATTCATTAGACCTTTAGATTTGTCGAATAACTTAGATAGTTGGCAATGGGAATTGGCAGACTTAGGAGGTTATTCGGTTAGTATAACTCGACTGCACATTGATAATGTATACCTGGCAGCATCAGATTTACGCGCTGTTTGGTTGAAGGACCTTCCGAGAAAGATAAATATTTTTCTTTGGAGTGTGGCTCAGGATAGACTTCCTACCCGTCTTAACTTATCGCGAAGAGGCATTGAGATCGAGCAGATTAGTTGTGTCTCTGGTTGTTTCATGTCCGAGTCTTTGCAACACCTGTTATTCGAATGTGTGGTTGCGTAAGAGTTGTAGAGCAGGAATGCACGATGGATCGGTATTGTCTTACCACAGTTTACAGATTGGAATGCTCAAATGTCTTCATATGAAGGATGGCGAGCTACATCAGCAACAAAGAAGTGAATGTTTGTTATTTTTGCATCTACGGCTTGATACATATGGAGGTACAAGAACGGCGTTTTATTTAGCCATCGGGTTCTGAATAAAGCGCATTGTTTGATTCTATATGTTTTTATTCATATAATTGGTTACATTTAGAATTGAATTGTATGTAAACTGGAATGATTGACAAATAATGTCGTTGCAATCTTTAGGTTGTCCTAGCTGCTTGCTAGGTAGTCTCTAATGATAATACCTTTGGCAGTTAAAAAAATGTATATACATAATATATTTTGAAAAATGTATATACATAATATATTTTGAATATATTCATTTGTATATAAGTTTCAAAGATCGTGGACAAAATACAAAAGGAAATCATAATAAAAGAAAGTTAAAAAAATGAGTTGTATATAGATGGTCCCGAAGAATTAAATGTAGGATTAATGTGCAAGGTACAACATACAACTATATGGTTAAATTTATTTGAGTCTTCGGGGTCACACACATATACACCGAGACGTCAAATAAAATATATATATGATGTATATATATTACTCAAGTAACAAAATAGTAAATCGAAATTAATTCATTTACTATTCATATGAATAGTAAATGAAACGAAATTAATTAATTTACTATTCACATGAAAGCGACATGATAGAAATTATTAATTATAAGTTACATAACATACTCCTAAAGTATTTGAGAAATACGACTTTTAAAAATAAAATTAAACGAAATATAGATTTTGGGAATCTATATAATATAGATAGAAACAAAATAACTTTGTACGCGTTTTGTTTCACAGACTTCACATTTCAATGTTTACTTTTACACATATATTATAAATATAAGCATTGATTGATTTTTGGAATAGTAAGTCAAAAAAAAGGAAAAGGAAACACATACATCGCAAATCAAATGAACCTTTTTTTATCTCATCCTTAGCTCTTTAATTCGCGAAATTAATTAGCATGAAGAGATGCTTGAGTGTTCTTGCAAACAAGAGTTATACGGAGTATTATATATTGTTTTATTATAATAATTTGATTATTATAATAAGTTACTTGGGTTTAGACTAGCATCTATTGACGGTCGTTTGAAGTGTAGTGTGGACTATCCTAAGAGATGGTCATATTTTTTATCGTAGGTTTCTCTCCTGCAATCAGTTTCTTCAAAAAATGTATATCGTTTACTCACTTTGTGAATTACATATTTTGACAATTATTAGTGGTGTAACTGGATCTCATTGGGATAAATTAATCGTGTGCATGTTTCATTAAATATATGAATATTTAATCTTGTAAATATTTTATGAAATATTAAAAGATTATTATTTTAACTATTCGCTGCGTTAATCTGAATTGGTAAAAGTACACACGATTTTCCAACAGTGGTATCCGAGCCGCTTTTACACCATCTTAATTGTCGCGTGATTTTCTTTAGATTTAGCTTTGTGGTGAATTGGTAAAAGCCGAAACTTTTTTGGTTTTTAAAGTCAACACGGTTGATTTAGACTTAACCTTATGACGCACAAATATGATTGAAAGAATATCACTATTTTTAATTATAGATTTAATTGTTATGGCTTGAATATTTATTATAAGTGTTGATTGTTATATTCCATGGTTATACACATGCATTATAACCATGGACAAGCCATATATAGGTTTTCATAATGTAGTTATTAAAATTGTGATTGCATACATAGCCCGTAATGCCCCGACCTATGTGTTTGATTATATGTGATTGTTGATTACGGCAATATTATGTCATGTTAATTATTTATTTTATTAGAAAGGCCATTTTGAAGTCAAAGTTGTATTATATTTATTTTACATTTTCATAGTATTGTATTTAAGTTTATTCTAAATTGTAAAAGTATTAGATTAGTTGTACTTTTCAATTTTAAATAAATGTAATAATGTCATAACCCGTCCTTAACCATAAGAACGAGTTAGATAACGTATGATTTCATTGCGAGGTATTGACCTCCATATGCGACATTTTTAAAAGAACAACTGCATTTATTTTACATTACAAACCATAACTCTTATGATAATACAAGCTTTAGACAATATAAAGATGATTATCGTTTAGCGATAATCTTAGACTTACAAACTTTACATGTGATGATAACAATACGATTTCTAGCATATTTTACATTACAACTCCTCGGATATGCAGTTTTGTTTTTGACACAAATATGCATACACAAGATCTTGCTTAAATTCAACATGTTGCAGCGGAAGCTTTTAGTTATCACCTGAGAATAGACATGTTTAAAACGTCAACATAAAGTTGGTGAGATATAGGTTTAATGCCGGCAGCGATATAAATATAGACCACAAGATTTCATATGTAAACATTTTAATAAAAATATTCTAAGTGGTTGAGCACTTGGTAACCATACTTAACATTTAATCACGTCGCATATTCCCTTTATTATGAAATCTTACTACACCGTACCAAGTGTAGTCACGAAACGAAGTACTGTGCAACCGTTGAATACTGGTCGTCCAGTCCGGTTGGGGTTGTCAGGCCCGATAGATCTATCAACAGGATTCGCGTTTACAATACCGCTGTAAATAGTAGTTACCAAGCTACAGGGAAGTATGCCAGTGGTACAACTCAACGTAGAATATATTTTTCAGTTACTTGTGTCCATAACGTAAAACATAAAATACATGTATTCTCATCCCGAAATACTTAGAGTTTAAAAGTGGGACTATATACTCACTTTTGCCTTGAAGATATATATATTTTGACTTGGTCTCCGGTTGATATCACGAACCTATCCATATATAATATATCAATATATGTTCATTTTAAACAATCGTCACGTATATATACTTATAATACTTTTAATGTCTTCTTAGTCCGTAGTTAGCAATTCAATTTTAATGGTTCATATTTAGGTGTTTAATAAATAAATAAAACCCCCATCGAAATAAATAAAACCCCCATCGTATTCGTATTGGTCGGGATTAATCTTGACCCATGGTACCTATATTGTCTAGAAGACGTATTGCGTACAATCATGGGATCTTATGATTAATCTTCTCGTATTGTTTACGGGTGATCCTGAAATATATAAAATTAAATTATGAGTACATATATATAAAATATCATGTTATTTTAAAAAAATGTGATTTATTTAATTTTTCTCCAATTATTTTCGTGGCTAAACTAGTTTTGGATATCCGATTTTGTTTTGGTCATAGTTTCTTCGTTACAACTCCGTTTTCGTTGGTTCAACTTGCCACTTCCTTGGATCGAGTCCTTCTTTAAGAATATGAATTGCAAATACCTTAGTTTGTATTCGAAATCACAGGTCATAGGTCAAATTTTGGTGAAACTTATGAAGTTAATCATTTTCCCTTATGCAAACAACATTAAATGATTATTTTTCTAAAAATACTTATACTTTGAGTTAAATCATGAAATTTTTTATGTGTTATCATATTCATAGTAAATATCATTTTTCTAGAAAATAAACCTCCAATTCAAGGTTCAAAATAGTTTTTAATTATCCAACCCAAAACAGCCCCCGGTTGCACTCCGACGTCGTAAATTCAGTTTTTAAGGTGTTCTTTGAAAAACCAAGTTATACCTTGTTAAGTTAGCATATCCTTATGATATATTACAGGTCTTGAAGTATTTTAAAAGTTAAGTTAGAAGGATCTATTTAGTTTGCAAACAAGTTTGAAATCATTCAAACTATGTTCTTGTTGTTAAAATTGTATACCATAAAATAAGATAGCTATATATATATGAATCGAATAAGGTTATGAACAAAGTTACTACCTCAAGTTACTTGGACAAGATTGCTGTAAAAGAGGAGTAAAAACCTAGAACCAAAAGAGTGGTGGAGTTGGATGAAAGATTGGAAGTAAACTTGTGTTCTTGGAAGGATTCTTGAAGTGTTTTTGTAAGGGTTTTCTTATGGTGATTAAGTGATGTTTTTGAAACTAGATCTTCATGGTTGTGAGCTGAGATGGTTAAGGGGTTTAAGGCTTCTAAGTATGTGTGTGTTTTGGCTAGAAAATTGAAGTAAAAATGAATCAAGAATGGAGTACTCCTAGCCCATTAAAAACGTGAATGGGGGGGGGGGGGAGACAAAGACAAGTTTCAAGCTTGTAATCTTGTTAATTAGTCATACAATCATACAAAAGTAATTACCTTATACATAAGGCATGAACAAGGGAGTTACTTTATACATAAGGCATGAACAAGGGCTGGTTGGTGGTGATTTGATGTGTATATACCAATAGTAAATACGTATAGAAGCTAGGTATGATACGAGTACATATACTCTAAATATACGTATAGAAATCTTGTGAAAACGGAACGAGGATTCAAATATAGTTATCTTTTGTGAATATACTTATATTGTTTTATGTATTTAAGTCCTTAAAAAGTGATTAAATACATTAAATATACGATATATGTATAAACATTATAGGTTATAAGTATTTATATCAAAGAACGTTACGTATGGTTATTGTTTTGAAAACTTAAGTTAGTAGTTTCAAAATATACTTATAACTTATTATTATTAATACAAAATGAGGTATTAAAACATTCTTAGATCATGTTAAATATGTATTTATACATATATATATATACACAAACGTATAATTATCATATGTTATATAGTTCGTGATATCATCGGTCAACTAGACGGTCAAACGTTGTGTAAAACTCTTTTTAAAAACATAAGTCTCAACAATTTGGATTGCTTATCATGTTGGTAAGGTTTAATTTATGTAAATATTAATCTTATAAGTATAGATCGATCGAAAAAGTCCGGGTCATTACAGTACCTACCCGTTAAATAAATTTCGTCCCAAAATTTTAAAATCGTACCTATTTTGCGTCATCGGGAAACAAGTGTGGATACTTTTGTTTCATCTGATCCTCTCGTTCCCAAGTAAACTCAGGACCTCTTCGAGCATTCCAACGAACTTTAACGATCGGTATGTTGCTCTGCTTGAGCCGTTTAACTTCACGGTCCATGATCTCGACTGGTTCTTCTATGAATTGTAGTTTCTCGTCAACTTGAATTTCTTCAAGAGGAATGGTGAGGTCTTCCTTTGCTAGACACTTTTTAAGGTTCGAGACGTGAAATGTATTATGTACTCCGGCGAGTTGTTGCGGTAACTCGAGTCGATAAGCTACCGGTCCGATGCGTTCAATAATCTTGAACGGGCCTACATACCTTGGGTTTAGTTTACCCCTTTTTCCAAAATGTATTACACCTTTCCAAGGTGACACCTTTAGCATAACCATGTCACCGATCTGAAACTCTAATGGTTTCCTTCGAACATCGGCGTAGCTCTTTTGGCGACTACGGGCCGTTCTCAATCTCTCCTTGATTTGTACTATCTTTTCAGTAGTTTCATGTATGATCTCGGGACCAGTTAATTGTCGATCTCCTACTTCATTCCAACAAATAATAGATCTACACTTCCTTCCGTACAATGCTTCGAATGGCGCAGCTTTAATGCTCGCATGATAACTATTATTATACGAGAATTCTGCTAATGGTAGATATTTATCCCATCCGTTTCCAAAATCGATCACACATGCCCTGAGCATGTCTTCAAGAGTTTGAATTGTTCTTTCACTCTGCCCGTCAGTTTGCGGATGATATGCGGTGCTCATATCCAAACGAGTTCCTAGGGCCTCTTGTAGTGATTGCCAGAACTTTGATGTAAATCTACTATCACGATCGGATATAATGGAAATAGGTATTTCATGCCTTGAAACAATTTCCTTTATATACAATCGTAATAGTTTCTCCATTCTATCCGTTTCCTTTATAGGCAAGAAATGTGCAGACTTGGTGAGACGATCAACAATCACCCAAATGGTGTCGTATCCCCAGGCAGTCTTTGGTAACTTCGTGATGAAATCCATGGTAATACCGTCCCATTTCCATTCTGGGATTTCTGGTTGTTTAAGTAACCCTGACGGCTTCTGGTGTTCTGCTTTGACTTTGGAACAAGTTAAACATTCCCCAACATATGTTGCAACGTCTGTCTTTAAATTAGGCCACCAATAATGCGTCTTAAGATCTTGATACATCTTTCCAACTCCAGGATGTATCGAGTATCTTGTCTTATGTGCCTCGTTCAATATCAACTTCCTTAATCCACCCAACTTCGGTACCCAAATACGATTTGCAAAATATCGAGTTCCATCTTCCCGTATAACGAGTTGCTTCTCATACTTCTTCATTATTTCATTTCCTATATTTTCTTTAGTAAGTGCTTCTCGTTGAGCCTCTTTGATTTGTGAGTTGAGATTCATGCGAATTTTTATGTTCATTGCTCGTACTCGAATTGGTTCTCGTTCCTTTCTGCTTAGTGCGTCAGCCACCACATTCGCTTTCCCGGGATGATAACGAATTTCACAATCATAGTCGTTTATTAACTCGACCCACCTACGTTGCCTCATGTTCAGCTGTTTCTAATCAAAAATATGTTGAAGGCTTTTATGATCAGTAAACACAGTGCATTTAACTCCATACAAGTAGTGTCTCCATATCTTCAATGCAAACACGACTGCTCCCAGTTCTAGATCATGCGTCGTATAATTCCGCTCGTGAATCTTCAATTGTCGGGATGCGTATGCAATAACTTTCTTCCGTTGCATAAGAACGCAACCAAAACCTTGTCGCGAAGCGTCACAATATATTTCAAAATCATCGTTCCCTTCTGGTAACGATAAAATAGGCGTCGTAGTCAACTTCTTTTTTAGTAATTGAAATGCACTCTCCTGCTCAGAGGTCCATTCATATTTCTTCCCTTTTTGCGTTAACGCTGTCAACGGCTTAGCTATTCGGGAAAAATCTTGAATAAACCTTCTATAATAACCGGCTAAACCCAAAAATTGGCGTATCTGCATTGGTGTCTTAGGAGTCTCCCATTTTTCAATGGCTTCAATTTTTGCTGGATCAACCTGAATTCCTTTGCTACTAACAACGTGGCCAAGAAATTGCACTTCTTTCAACCAGAAAGCACATTTAGAAAATTTAGCATATAGCTGTTCTTTTCTCAACAACTCTAATATCAACCTTAAATGCTGCTCATGCTCTTGCTCACTCTTGGAATAGATAAGAATATCATCAATGAAAACGATAACAAACTTATCTAAATACGGACTACAAACTCGATTCATGAGGTCCATGAATACAGCTGGCGCATTTGTCAACCCAAACGGCATGACCAAAAATTCGTAATGACCATAACGTGTCCGAAAAGCAGTTTTCGGAATGTCCTCTTCTTTGACACGTAATTGATGATAGCCCGACCTTAGGTCAATTTTCGAGTACACACATGATCCTTGCAGTTGATCAAATAAGTCATCAATTCTCGGTAGTGGATACCGATTCTTGATAGTTAACTTATTTAATTCACGATAATCTATACACATCCTAAAAGATCCATCTTTCTTTTTAACAAATAGAATCGGAGCTCCCCACGGTGAAGTACTTGGTCGTATGAATCCACGATCCAATAATTCTTTTAACTGACTCTGAAGTTCTTTTAACTCGGACGGTGCAAGTCTATATGGAGCATGGGCAACTGGTGCAGCTCCTGGTACTAAATCTATTTGAAATTCTACAGATCTAAATGGAGGTAATCCCGGCAACTCTTCCGGAAAAACTTCAGGAAAATCTCTTGCCACAGGCACGTCGTTGATGCACTTCTCTTTTTCTTTCTTTTCAACTTTATTAACATGTGCTAGAATAGCATAACATCCCTTTTCTAAACACTTCTTGGCTTTCAAACAGCTAATGAGTTTTAGCTTTGAGTTACCCTTCTCTCCATAAATCATCACCGGCATTTTATCCTTACAAGGAATGCGAATTGCCTTCTTGGCACACACAACTTCAGCTCCTACTTTGGACATCCAGTCCATGCCGACTATTACATCAAAACTTCCTAATTCTACGGGTATCAAGTCAATTTTAAACGTTTCTCCGGCTAAATTTATTTTACAATCACGACAAATTTTATCGGCTTTAATTAGTTTACCATTAGCTAACTCAATCATGTACTTAGCATCTAGAGGTAATGATGAACAATTCAATTTAGTGTAAAAATTTCTACACACGTAACTTCTATCGGCACCAGTATCAAATATAATAGATGCTGATAAGTTATTAATGGTAAACGTACCCGTAACAAGCTCCGGGTCTTCACATGCCTCTCTAGCATTAATAATAAATGCTCTCCCACGTGCAGGTCCGATATTCTTCTCTGGATTCGGGCACTGGCTCTTATAGTGACATTGTTTTCCACACCCATAACAAGTAATGGTAGCCAAAGCAGTTCTATTTGCATTGGTGGCAGGAGTCTTGGTACCATTTGTATTTGTAACGAGAGCCCTACAATCTTCATCAAGATGACCCTTTCGATTACATTTGTTGCATACCACATTACAGTAGCCAGAGTGATGTTTGTGGCATCGGTTACATAAAGGATTTTGTCCTTTGTAACCAAAGCTTAAACCACTACCCGCACCTTGCGTGATTTCTTGTTTCTTAAAAGATTGTTGTTGGTTACCTCGACCATAATTTCCATTCCACTTTCTTTTGTTACCTGATACCTTCACATCAGTATTGGATACTTTCTTATCCATGATGACCTAATCCATTAGCTCGTTTGCCATGGTTACAGCTTCATGAATTGTCTTAGGTTTCGATGCTGTAACATTTGCCTTGACCTTTTTGGGCAAACCATCTTTGTACATTTCAATCTTCCGTTCTTCGGTTGGAACCAATTCAGGACATAGCAAAACTAATTCCATGAATCGCTGATTGTAGTTGGTGATTTCAGTACCAACAACCTTCAGGCTTCGTAATTCATCTTCCAGCTTCCTAACCTCGTTCCTTGTACAATACTCGTTGATTAACATTATTTTGAATTCTTCCCATGGAGTATCATAAGCTACATCTTGAAATGTCCCGTTCTTATTGATTAAAAACGTTCCATATTAATTGATTTCGTTGCGAGGTTTTGACCTCTATATGAGACGTTTTTTCAAAGACTGCATTCATTTTTAAACAAACCATAACCTTTATTTCATCAATAAAGGTTTAAAAAGCTTTACGTAGATTATCAAATAATGATAATCTAAAATATCCTGTTTACACACGACCATTACATAATGGTTTACAATACAAATATGTTACAACAAAATAAGTTTCTTGAATGCAGTTTTTACACAATATCATACAAGCATGGACTCCAAATCTTGTCCTTATTTAAGTATGCGACAGCGGAAGCTCTTAATAATCACCTGAGAATAAACATGCTTAAAACGTCAACAAAAATGTTGGTGAGTTATAGGTTTAACCTATATATATCAAATCGTAACAATAGACCACAAGATTTCATATTTCAATACACATCCCATACATAGAGATAAAAATCATTCATATGGTGAACACCTGGTAACCGACAATAACAAGATGCATATATAAGAATATCCCCATCATTCCGGGACACCCTTCGGATATGATATAAATTTCGAAGTACTAAAGCATCCGGTACTTTGGATGGGGTTTGTTAGGCCCAATAGATCTATCTTTAGGATTCGCGTCAATTAGGGTGTCTGTTCCCTAATTCTTAGATTACCAGACTTAATAAAAAGGGGCATATTCGATTTCGATAATTCAACCATAGAATGTAGTTTCACGTACTTGTGTCTATTTTGTAAATCATTTATAAAACCTGCATGTATTCTCATCCCAAAAATATTAGATTTTAAAAGTGGGACTATAACTCACTTTCACAGATTTTTACTTCGTCGGGAAGTAAGACTTGGCCACTGGTTGATTCACGAACCTATAACAATATATACATATATATATATCAAAGTATGTTCAAAATATATTTACAACACTTTTAATATATTTTGATGTTTTAAGTTTATTAAGTCAGCTGTCCTCGTTAGTAACCTACAACTAGTTGTCCACAGTTAGATGTACAGAAATAAATTGATAAATATTATCTTGAATCAATCCACGACCCAGTGTATACGTATCTCAGTATTGATCACAACTCAAACTATATATATTTTGGAATCAACCTCAACCCTGTATAGCTAACTCCAACATTCACATATAGAGTGTCTATGGTTGTTCCGAAATATATATAGATGTGTCGACATGATAGGTCGAAACATTGTATACGTGTCTATGGTATCTCAAGATTACATAATATATAATACAAGTTGATTAAGTTATGGTTGGAATAGATTTGTTACCAATTTTCACGTAGCTAAAATGAGAAAAATTATCCAATCTTGTTTTACCCATAACTTCTTCATTTTAAATCCGTTTTGAGTGAATCAAATTGCTATGGTTTCATATTGAACTCTATTTTATGAATCTAAACAAAAAAAGTATAGGTTTCTAGTCGGAAAAATAAGTTACAAGTCGTTTTTGTAAAGGTAGTCATTTCAGTCGAAAGAACGACGTCTAGATGACCATTTTAGAAAACATACTTCCACTTTGAGTTTAACCATAATTTTTGGATATAGTTTCATGTTCATAATAAAAATCATTTTATCAGAATAACAACTTTTAAATCAAAGTTTATCATAGTTTTTAATTAACTAACCCAAAACAGCCCGCGGTGTTACTACGACGGCGTAAATCCGGTTTTACGGTGTTTTTCGTGTTTCCAGGTTTTAAATCATTAAGTTAGCATATCATATAGATATAGAACATGTGTTTAGTTGATTTTAAAAGTCAAGTTAGAAGGATTAACTTTTGTTTGCGAACAAGTTTAGAATTAACTAAACTATGTTCTAGTGATTACAAGTTTAAACCTTCGAATAAGATAGCTTTATATGTATGAATCGAATGATGTTATGAACATCATTACTACCTTAAGTTCCTTGGATGAACCTACTGGAAAAGAGAAAAATGGATCTAGCTTCAATGGATCCTTGGATGGCTCAAAGTTCTTGAAGCAAAATCATGACACGAAAACAAGTTCAAGTAAGATCATCACTTGAAATAAGATTGTTATAGTTATAGAAATTGAACCAAAGTTTGAATATGATTATTACCTTGTATTAGAATGATAACCTACTGTAAGAAACAAAGATTTCTTGAGGTTGGATGATCACCTTACAAGATTGGAAGTGAGCTAGCAAACTTGAAAGTATTCTTGATTTTATGAAACTAGAACTTTTGGAATTTATGAAGAACACTTAGAACTTGAAGATAGAACTTGAGAGAGTTCAATTAGATGAAGAAAATTGAAGAATGAAAGTGTTTGTAGGTGTTTTTGGTCGTTGGTGTATGGATTAGATATAAAGGATATGTAATTTTGTTTTCATGAAAATAAGTCATGAATGATTACTCATATTTTTGTAATCTTATGAGATATTTCATGCTAGTTGCCAAATGATGGTTCCCACATGTGTTAGGTGACTCACATGGGCTGCTAAGAGCTGATCATTGGAGTGTATATACCAATAGTACATACATCTAAAAGCTGTGTATTGTACGAGTACGAATACGGGTGCATACGAGTAGAATTGTTGATGAAACTGAACGAGAATGTAATTGTAAGCATTTTTGTTAAGTAGAAGTATTTTGATAAGTGTATTGAAGTCTTTCAAAAGTGTATAAATACATATTAAAACACTACATGTATATACATTTTAACTGAGTCGTTAAGTCATCGTTAGTCGTTACATGTAAGTGTTGTTTTGAAACCTTTAGGTTAACGATCTTGTTAAATGTTGTTAACCCAATGTTTATAATATCAAAAGAGATTTTAAATTATTATATTATCATGATATTATGATATATAATATATCTCAGTATGATGTATATACAGTTAAATGTCGTTACAACGATAATCGTTACATATATGTCTCATTTCGAAATCATTAAGTTAGTAGTCTTATTTTTACATATGTATTTCATTGTTAATACACTTAATAATATATTTACTTATCATTTAACATAATTAACCAAGTGTATCAATATCTTAATATGATTCATATGTACCTAGTAAGACGTTGTTATAACGATAATCGTTATATATATCGTTTTCGAGTTTCTTAAATTAATAGTCTCATTTTTATGTATATAACTCATTGTTAAAATACCTAATGAGATACATACTTATAATAAAAACATGTTAACTATATATATAACCATATATATGTCATCGTATAGTTTTTACAAGTTTTAACGTTCGTGAATCACCGGTCAACTTGGGTGGTCAATTGTCTATATGAAACATATTTCAATTAATCAAGTCTTAACAAGGTTGATTGCTTAACATGTTGGAAACATTTAATCATGTAAATATCAATCTCAATTAATATATATAAACATGGAAAAGTTCGGGTCACTACACATCTCCTCCTACAGCCTTCACATAATTTTTCCACCACGTGAGTGCACTATCTTGTAAAGTGCACGATGCATACTTGGTCATGTCCTTTTCAACACAACCACTGATTTTAAACACAGTCTCCATCTTTTCTATCCACCAGGTTAAACCGATCGGTCCTTCTGTTCCACTGAATGATGAGGGCTTGCAAGCTTGAAAAGTTTTGTAGGTGCATCCTACACGAGGATTTGGGTTAACTGCAGCAGCCCTTGCAGCCTCGACCCATAACATTCTGTCGTTCACTCGCTGGTTGATGAATTCCTTGACTTCTTGTTCCGTCATTCGATTCAATCGCGCCATATTCTTCTATAAGAATGAAAAGAAAATAATTATTCACATGGAATATTATAGATGTAGTGTATATTTACAGTACATTATAGCTTATTAATAATATGAACCAGGTATTATTATAAAAGCCTTTTCTTCTTATTAGCGTTTTATAATTATATCTAGGGTAGTACCTACCCGTTAATGTCCATACTTAATAGCTTAGTACAGAACCAATTACTACCATCTAAATAATACTTAACCATGGAAAATTATTGCATTTCATACTTCACTATTTTACATATGCTTATCTTACATCGAACATTAAGCAAACCACACTAATAATATTATACAAAACCTTATATGATCCCATGGTTTAATACGGCAGCGCATCGTTTGGTCTATTTTCTAGGACGTTTAGGTTCAAAGAATCGCTTAACGCTTATCCTGACTGTCTGCCTATATTTTGGCTGAGGGGCCGAAGAACTAGATGCCGGGATAGAACGAATAGGGATAGCGGGAATAGGGGTGGTAGTGTCTAGTGGAGTTGGTGCTACATCATCCTCGCTAAACTCGGGATTTGGATTTTCTAATTCATTAGCCTTTCGTTTCTTTCCTCGTTCAAACTTGTCTTCCGTAATTTCCTGTATATCTTCCTCCTCGGGTTCACTTTCCTCCTCGGGTTCACTTTCCGGGTTCTCTATAGTTGGTTCATCCGGAATTTGTGAGTCTTCCCCAAAGATATTATTTTCGTCATCGGATAGGTTAATGACTGGAACACCATCTGAAGATTCTGGTTCGGAGTCGCTGAATGTGATAATAAGTTTTGAGCCCGACATCTATCACACAACAACTAACCCATTAGTACTACATAATATTTACATATAAATTTTAACCGACAATGATAAGCAATGGTTTTTAAATCAGACCCGGTCAAAGTCCAGACTTACTAATGTATCCTAACGACTTATCAGTTAGACACACTAATGCAAACCTGGTTCGCTAAGACCACCGCTCTAATACCACATGTCATAACCCGTCCTTAACCATAAGAACGAGTTAGATAACGTATGATTTCATTGCGAGGTATTGACCTCTATATGCGACATTTTTAAAAGAACAACTGCATTTATTTTACATTACAAACCATAACTCTTATGATAATACAAGCTTTAGACAATATAAAGATGATTATCGTTTAGCGATAATCTTAGACTTACAAACTTTACATGTGATGATAACAATACGATTTCTAGCATATTTTACATTACAACTCCTCGGATATGCAGTTTTGTTTTTGACACAAATATGCATACACAAGATCTTGCTTAAATTCAACATGTTGCAGCGGAAGCTTTTAGTTATCACCTGAGAATAGACATGTTTAAAACGTCAACATAAAGTTGGTGAGATATAGGTTTAATGCCGGCAGCGATATAAATATAGACCACAAGATTTCATATGTAAACATTTTAATAAAAATATTCTAAGTGGTTGAGCACTTGGTAACCATACTTAACATTTAATCACGTCGCATATTCCCTTTATTATGAAATCTTACTACACCGTACCAAGGGTAGTCACGAAACGAAGTACTGTGCAACCGTTGAATACTGGTCGTCCAGTCCGGTTGGGGTTGTCAGGCCCGATAGATCTATCAATAGGATTCGCGTTTACAATACCGCTATAAATAGTAGTTACCAAGCTACAGGGAAGTATGCCAGTGGTACAACTCAACGTAGAATATATTTTTCAGTTACTTGTGTCCATAACGTAAAACATAAAATACATGTATTCTCATCCCGAAATACTTAGAGTTTAAAAGTGGGACTATATACTCACTTTTGCCTTGAAGATATATATATTTTGACTTGGTCTCCGGTTGATATCACGAACCTATCCATATATAATATATCAATATATGTTCATTTTAAACAATCGTCACGTATATATACTTATAATACTTTTAATGTCTTCTTAGTCCATAGTTAGCAATTCAATTTTAATGGTTCATATTTAGGTGTTTAATAAATAAATAAAACCCCCATCGAAATAAATAAAACCCCCATCGTATTCGTATTGGTCGGGATTAATCTTGACCCATGGTACCTATATTGTCTAGAAGACGTATTGCGTACAATCATGGGATCTTATGATTAATCTTCTCGTATTGTTTACGGGTGATCCTGAAATATATAAAATTAAATTATGAGTACATATATATAAAATATCACGTTATTTTAAAAAAATGTGATTTATTTAATTTTTCTCCAATTATTTTCGTGGCTAAACTAGTTTTGGATATCCGATTTTGTTTTGGTCATAGTTTCTTCGTTACAACTCCGTTTTCGTTGGTTCAACTTGCCACTTCCTTGGATCGAGTCCTTCTTTAAGAATATGAACTGCAAATACCTTAGTTTGTATTCGAAATCATAGGTCATAGGTCAAATTTTGGTGAAACTTATGAAGTTAATCATTTTCCCTTATGCAAACAACATTAAATGATTATTTTTCTAAAAATACTTATACTTTGAGTTAAATCATGAAATTTTTTATGTGTTATCATATTCATAGTAAATATCATTTTTCCAGAAAATAAACCTCCAATTCAAGGTTCAAAATAGTTTTTAATTATCCAACCCAAAACAGCCCCCGGTTGCACTCCGACGTCGTAAATTCAGTTTTTAAGGTGTTCTTTGAAAAACCAAGTTATACCTTGTTAAGTTAGCATATCCTTATGATATATTACAGGTCTTGAAGTATTTTAAAAGTTAAGTTAGAAGGATCTATTTAGTTTGCAAACAAGTTTGAAATCATTCAAACTATGTTCTTGTTGTTAAAATTGTATACCATAAAATAAGATAGCTATATATATATGAATCGAATAAGGTTATGAACAAAGTTACTACCTCAAGTTACTTGGACAAGATTGCTGTAAAAGAGGAGTAAAAACCTAGAACCAAAAGAGTGGTGGAGTTGGATGAAAGATTGGAAGTAAACTTGTGTTCTTGGAAGGATTCTTGAAGTGTTTTTGTAAGGGTTTTCTTATGGTGATTAAGTGATGTTTTTGAAACTAGATCTTCATGGTTGTGAGCTGAGATGGTTAAGGGGTTTAAGGCTTCTAAGTATGTGTGTGTTTTGGCTAGAAAATTGAAGTAAAAATGAATCAAGAATGGAGTACTCCTAGCCCATTAAAACGTGAATGGGGGGGGGGGAGACAAAGACAAGTTTCAAGCTTGTAATCTTGTTAATTAGTCATACAATCATACAAAAGTAATTTCCTTATACATAAGGCATGAACAAGGGAGTTACCTTATACATAAGGCATGGACAAGGGCTGGTTGGTGGTGATTTGATGTGTATATACCAATAGTAAATACGTATAGAAGCTAGGTATGATACGAGTACATATACTCTAAATATACGTATAGAAATCTTGTGAAAACGGAACGAGGATTCAAATATAGTTATCTTTTGTGAATATACTTATATTGTTTTATGTATTTAAGTCCTTAAAAAGTGATTAAATACATTACATATACGATATATGTATAAACATTATAGGTTATAAGTATTTATATCAAAGAACGTTACGTATGTAACAACCCAAACCAATACCCGACAAAAACCACGTGGAAAATACAAAATAAAAAAAAAATTGCTGGCAGACCATTGGCGCGCCGCGCCAAATGGCCCGCGCGCCGCGCCAAAACGGGCTGTCCCCGGGACCTTTAACCGCAAAAAAGATTGACTAGTTCCCGGCACTTTTAGACGAAACGCTTTTTACCATACATCCAAATATGTAAAACTAACATGTTTCAAACATAAAACTCAAGTTTTACAAGCGGGGCCCGCACGACCCAAATTACAAGTTTAATACAAATTTAGGAGTTTCGACCACCAAAAAGTTTAAGTTCCAAACTACACAATGAGCATGGCGTTTGGGATTAAACTACCCAACTATCGGTCAAACTCCGAGAGCTACTAAAACCAAAAGCGTCCCCTAGCATCAAGCGGGATCCCTAGTCCAAAACGATGCCCTTACCCTTGTCCAACACCGAACCTATAAAAATGGTAAACAACGAGAGGGTAAGCAAAGCTTAGTGAATGCAATAATTATACATGATCATATATAACCTACTTACTTGCATACACTTACACAATACAACATACGAGCTAGCAATACAATCGAACATGCAATCCATCATGCATAAACTACTAACCACGTTCCACATTAAGCTAGCAACAAATAATAGCATATGGTTCATAATATAATATGCTAAGGACAATTCGCACAACCATGGTTAACCAAGTACGCAAGAGAACGGTACATGAAAGTCCGTTGGAGTTCATAACATCCACTAGTGTTACTTACACACCGCGTAATCACTAGTCCCCCGGGTGATGTCTTAAACACCGCGACTAACTCACCCTTTCAACAATGTGGCGTCTTAAACACCGCGACGAATCCACACTTCATTCAATACAATGAGTGGTGTCTTGATCACCGCGACACTCCCACTCCCATGACATTGTGGTGTCTTAAACACCGCGACAATACCACAAGTCAATTACACAATGAGTAGTGTCTTAAGCACCGCGACAATACTACTCGTTACCTAGAATGTGGTGTCTTGAACACCGCGACACTTCCACATTCATACACACAAATAAATACATTATATACGTTCACGCATAATTATTCCACTCACCTTATGCCGTCGGTGATTATTAAACCAAGCTTGAATTCCGAGGTAACGTACCTATTTCACAAGCATATAATCAATCAATCAACTTGGTCCAATCTCACATTACACACCATCCTAGATCATCTTGACCCATTTGGACACTTAACCCTAATTTGGGTCATTTTCACCAAAAACCCTAACACTTGGCACTCAAGGCCTTCATACACATTAAATCGCTAGGTTTTAACACAAAACACTAACATTAACCAACATTGGTCCATTTTGACCCATTTGACCTAATAAAAGTCAATACACCCATTTTGGGTCATCTATACCCAAATAGCACCCATTTATACATCAAGCAAGTGTTCTAACCAATTATTAGCCAATTAGGATTTCTTAACATCAATTAACACTTTTAAAACCCTAGCTAACCCATTATTGAGTCTACATGACCCAATTTACCCAAAACACCCAATTTACCTACAAATGGGTCTTGGTGTTCATCTTCAACACAAACCCTAACCCATACACAAAATCAAAACAAGAAATGGAAGTTAAGGTATACCACAACTATCAAAATGTAGCAATGGATGAGATGAACAACTTTAGAACTTGGACTTTAGCAAGAAGCCTTCTTCTTCTTCTTCAAAATGGGATCTCTCTCTCTAGAACTCACTTCTCTCTCTAGAATTGAATTAGGAAGATAAGGTTGGTGAAAAGGGGAGTAAATGAGCTCCCAAACAACTGAACCAAGCCTTAAAGTCGGCCTTGAAGTGAATTTCCCAAAATGCCCTTGATTTAAATTTAAATAAACAAGAGGGGCTGTCTGCACGATTTTACGCGGCGCGCCATTAGGCTGCGCGGCGCGCCAATGGACAGAAACTGGTTCCTAGCTCCTTTTGAAATATAAAACCAATCCCACAACAAAGTTAACTTCTATACATTATTTACAATAATTACACGGGTCTTACAACTCTCCCCCACTTATTCGGATTGCGTCCTCGCGATCCAAGCCGCATGACAAGCGGGAAGATAAACCAACACGAACTCTTCGGGCTCCCATGTAAACTCGGAACCTTTATTCCGTCGCCATTGAACCTTATAGGTCCTAACCTCTTTATGCCTCAACCTTTTGATCTTCTCATCAAGTATAGCGATCGGCTCTTCAACATATTCCAACTTATTGTTTAGCTCAATTTCATCTAAGGGCATCCACGAAGAATCATCCGCAAGACACTTACGAAGGTGGGAAACATGAAACGTGTTATGGATCCCCGCAAGCTCTTCGGGTAATTCCAATCGATATGCAACCTCACCAACACGAGCTAAAACTTTAAACGGCCCAATAAACCGAGGACCTAACTTTCCCCGTTTTCGAAATCGAATAATACCCTTCCATGGCGAAACCTTGAGCATGACCATGTCGCCCTCTTGGAATTCGATCGTTCGTCTACGTCTATCGGCATACGACTTTTGCCTATCTTGAGCCTTTTTCAAATGTTCACGGATAATATCAATCTTGTTATTCGTCTCTAAAACCAAATCGGTACCCCCGATTTCCCTTTGACCCACTTCTCCCCAACAAACGTGAGTTCTACACCTTCGACCATAAAGCATCTCGTAAGGTGGCATCCCGATACTAGTATGAAAACTATTATTGTACGAGAACTCCACCAAGGGTAAATGCTCATCCCAACTACCACCGAAGTCAATAATGCACGCTCGTAACATATCTTCCAAGGTTTGGTTCGTACGTTCGGTTTGACCGTCCGTTTGAGGATGATACGCCGTGCTCAACTTTAATTGCATACCCATATCTTCATGAAACCTTTCCCAAAACCGAGATGTGAAACGAGTATCTCGATCCGAAATAATAGATATAGGAACACCATGTCGCGAGACCACTTCCTTGATAAACAACTTAGCCAAGGCCTCCGACGATATTGCTTCTTTAATGGGAAGAAACAAAGCACTTTTCGTCAACCGATCCACAATCACCCAAATTGAATCATATTGAGTCCTCGCCGTCTTAGGTAACTTAGTGATAAAATCCATGGTAATGTGCTCCCATTTCCATTTCGGGATTTCTAACGGTTGCAACTTACCATACGGCTTTTGGTGCTCGGCTTTAACTTGCAAACAAGTGACACATTGTTCCACATACTTAACAACATCGCGCTTCATGCCCGGCCACCAATAATCTTTCTTCAAGTCATGATACATTTTTGTAGCGCCCGGGTGAATGGAATATTTTGACTTATGTGCTTCATCAAGTAGCACCCGTCGATAGTCACCCATCTTAGGCACCCACACCCTTCCTTGAAAAGACAATAACCCTCGCGAACCCATAGTAATAAACTCCGATTGGCCCACGATTCGCTCCTCGTGCTTATTGTGAACATAAGCCTCGATTTGAATCTCACCAAGCTTTTCAAGAAAGTCATTAGTGATAATCAAGCGTAACGATGCTACTCGTACCGCCGGATGTTGAGTCTTTCGACTTAACGCGTCCGCAACCACATTAGCTTTACCCGGATGGTAAAGTATCTCACAATCATAGTCCTTCACTACATCCATCCATCTACGTTGACGGTAATTCAAATCTCTTTGAGTAAAAAGGTGTTTCAAATTCTTGTGATCCGAATAAATTGTACTTTTGACACCATACAAGTAATGGCGCCAAATTTTCAACGCATGCACAACCGCCGCCATCTCTAAGTCGTGAGTCGGGTACCTCGTCTCGTGGTCCTTTAATTGTCGAGAGGCATAAGCAATGACTTTACCCCCTTTGCATAAGAACACACCCGAGCCCATTTAAGGAAGCATCACAATAAACTACCATATCTTCAATACCTTCCGGCAACACTAACACCGGAGCTTGACACAACTTCTCTTTTAACAATTGGAAAGCAATTTCTTGGTCATTCTCCCAATTAAACTTAGCACTCTTCCTCGTCAATTTCGTCAATGGAGAAGCAATCTTAGAAAAGTCTTGGATGAACCGACGATAATAACCGGCCAATCCGAGAAAACTTCGGATTTCCGTAGGCGTAGTCGGTCGTCCCCAACTCTTCACCGTCTCAATCTTCCCCGGATCCACTTGGATACCGCTTTCGTTCACAATATGGCCAAGGAATTGAACCTCCCTTAGCCAAAATTCACATTTAGAGAATTTTGCATACAACTTCTCCTTTCTTAACGTCTTCAAAACTTCACGTAAGTGACGTTCATGTTCGTGCATACTTTTCGAGTAGACTAGTATGTCGTCAATGAACACAATAACCGACTTGTCTAACATAGGTTGGCACACCCGGTTCATAAGATCCATGAATGCCGCCGGTGCATTCGTAAGACCAAAGGGCATAACTACAAACTCATAATGCCCGTAACGCGTTCGAAAAGCCGTCTTCTCTATGTCTTCCTCACGGACCTGCATTTGGTGATAGCCGGACCGTAGGTCGCTCTTAGAGAAATACGTTGCACCTTGAAGTTGATCAAATAAATCGTCAATCCTAGGTAATGGATAACAATTCTTGATCGTCACTTTATTCAACTCACGGTAATCAAGGCACATACGCATACTACCATCTTTCTTCTTCACAAATAACACCGGAGCGCCCCATGGCGAAGCACTCGGTCGAATAAAACCCTTCTCGAGCAACTCTTGGGTTTGATTTAACAACTCTTGCATTTCCGTTGGTGCTAAACGATAAGGAGTTTTAGCAATGGGAGTAGCTCCCGGAACCAACTCAATACGAAACTCAACTTGTCTTTCCGCCGGAACGCCCGGTAATTTGTCCGAAAAAACGTCTTCGAATTCACTAACAACCGGAATTTCACGAATAGGTGGTGGCTCATTGCGAGTATCAACAACATGAGCAAGGAAAGCCATGCCACCGGTAACAACAAAATGACGTGCCCGTGCAAAAGTGCATATCGGCACCGGTCTCCTTCGCTTATCACCATGAATAATTAACTCTCCCCCACTTGGGGCCTTCACACGAATAAACTTATCATGGCATGCAATATCGGCTCTATAACGGTCGAGCCAATCCATACCAACGACAATATCAAAGTCGCCCAAGGTCATTGGAATAAGATCAATTTTAAAGGTTTCGGAACCAAAAACAACATCACAATTTTCACACACATCAACCACTAGCACCGTCTTGCCGTCCGCTATTTCGACTTCTATCGGACGACTTAACTTAGCTAACGGTCTATTAAGTTTAGGCACAAATTTAGGAGACACAAACGACAAATTTGCACCGCTATCGAAAAGAATCCTTGCCGGATTAGAATTAATCAAGTAAGTACCTGAGACAACTTCGTGCGATTGTTTGGCTTCATCATTGGTCATCAAGTAGTTGCGGCCCCTAGCCGTTCCCGCCGCTTTCTCGATCCGCTTTACATTATCATTACGCAACTCGGGACACTCGGTCTTCTTGTGTCCTTCTTTTCCACAATTGTAACAAGAGAATTTCGTAATAGAAGATGGTTTGGTGCAATCACGGGCCATATGCCCCCTTCGACCACAATTATGACAAGAATAGGGGAAATCCCCCGAAGCACCTTTCTTCACACTCCCCACACTCTCGGTTGAGCCTTTCCTTAACTTCTTGCTTGAAAATTTTGAATGACTCGAACCTTCAAACTTTCTCTTCCTCAACACAAGCGCTTCAAACCCTTTCGCCATATTAAACAACTCATCGAAGCTCTTCACCACATTCACACTAATCTTTTCTTGATAACTATCATTCAAGGTTCGATAGAAATCTTCTTTCAACATTTTATCATTCCCGACATACTCCGGGCAAAATTGCGTCTTGGACAAGAACACGGATTTGAGTGTGTTCAAGTCCATCGACCCTTGCCTCAAGTTACGTAGCTCGTCCTTAAGCCTTGTAAGATCGGCCGAAGTTCGGTACTCATCGAAGAACTCCTCTTTAAATTCATCCCAAGTGAAGTCCATACATTGTTCTTCACCATATAGTTGGATCTTTGCATCCCACCACAACTTCGCATCACCCCTTAACATGCTACAACCATACCTAGTCTTTTTATCAGGAGGGCACTCACAAGTACGGAAAGCCAACTCCATATCGGAGATGAATCGGGCACTCTTGAGTGGGTCCCTATCGCCCTCAAAAGTAGGAGGTTGAGCATCCTTAAAGTTCTTGAAGAAAAAGTCTCGTCTCCCCACATTTTCTTCTTGGAGAGCAATCTTAATTTGTTCCTTAACCATAGTGACGACGTGCTCGTCAATCGTGTCTAGAAACATCTTCTTAACATCTTCACGAAACTCCGCCTTTTGGCGTTGAAAGATGGCCTCAACCTTGGCCGTGAACTCGGGGTCCTCGCTCGCGCCCCCATTATCGGTGTCGTGTCCGTTTCTCATCTTCATTCTATAAAACGGAAAAGATTAAACAACGAACCCAAAGACATGACACATATATATATATACACCATACCACCACATCTCGCTCGACAATCGTCGTACATCGCTTGTTTGACACGATTTGCACCCGTAGTAAGGGTAGCTAGTCATTACTACGCGAGCACGTCGCGTTAACTCGCTAGTACAACGTTCATTTCGCTCGATGATTGCTATACAACACAAACAACAACGCATGATTAGTTCATATAAACCTACGCGCTAACCAAGACCCGGTCCGACCCAAAGTCCTACAAGTCCCGCACAATGCACACACAAAAGTCTAAGTCTTGGCGCCTATCTCAAGTCACCTAAATCCCTTAGACCATGCTCTGATACCACTTGTAACAACCCAAACCAATACCCGACAAAAACCACGTGGAAAATACAAAATAAAAAAAAAATTTACTGGCAGACCATTGGCGCGCCGCGCCAAATGGCCCGCGCGCCGCGCCAAAACGGGCTGTCCCCGGGACCTTTAACCGCGAAAAAGATTGACTAGTTCCCGGCACTTTTAGACGAAACGCTTTTTACCATACATCCAAATATGTAAAACTAACATGTTTCAAACATAAAACTCAAGTTTTACAAGTGGGGCCCGCACGACCCAAATTACAAGTTTAATACAAATTTAGGAGTTTCGACCACCAAAAAGTTTAAGTTCCAAACTACACAATGAGCATGGCGTTTGGGATTAAACTACCCAACTATCGGTCAAACTCCGAGAGCTACTAAAACCAAAAGCGTCCCCTAGCATCAAGCGGGATCCCTAGTCCAAAACGATGCCCTTACCCTTGTCCAACACCGAACCTATAAAAATGGTAAACAACGAGAGGGTAAGCAAAGCTTAGTGAATGCAATAATTATACATGATCATATATAACCTACTTACTTGCATACACTTACACAATACAACATACGAGCTAGCAATACAATCGAACATGCAATCCATCATGCATAAACTACTAACCACGTTCCACATTAAGCTAGCAACAAATAATAGCATATGGTTCATAATATAATATGCTAAGGACAATTCGCACAACCATGGTTAACCAAGTACGCAAGAGAACGGTACATGAAAGTCCGTTGGAGTTCATAACATCCACTAGTGTTACTTACACACCGCGTAATCACTAGTCCCCCGGGTGATGTCTTAAACACCACGACTAACTCACCCTTTCAACAATGTGGCGTCTTAAACGTTGCGACGAATCCACACTTCATTCAATACAATGAGTGGTGTCTTGATCACCGCGACACTCCCACTCCCATGACGTTGTGGTGTCTTAAACACCGCGACAATACCACAAGTCAATTACACAATGAGTAGTGTCTTAAGCACCGCGACAATACTACTCGTTACCTAGAATGTGGTGTCTTGAACACCGCGACACTTCCACATTCATACACAAAAATAAATACATTATATACGTTCACGCATAATTATTCCACTCACCTTATGCCGTCGGTGATTATTAAACCAAGCTCGAATTCCGAGGTAACGTACCTATTTCACAAGCATATAATCAATCAATCAACTTGGTCCAATCTCATATTACACACCATCCTAGATCATCTTGACCCATTTGGACACTTAACCCTAATTTGGGTCATTTTCACCAAAAACCCTAACACTTGGCACTCAAGGCCTTCATACACATTAAATCGCTAGGTTTTAACACAAAACACTAACATTAACCAACATTGGTCCATTTTGACCCATTTGACCTAATAAAAGTCAATACACCCATTTTGGGTCATCTATACCCAAATAGCACCCATTTATACATCAAGCAAGTGTTCTAACCAATTATTAGCCAATTAGGGTTTCTTAACATCAATTAACACTTTTAAAACCCTAGCTAACCCATTATTGAGTCTACATGACCCAATTTACCCAAAACACCCAATTTACCTACAAATGGGTCTTGGTGTTCATCTTCAACACAAACCCTAACCCATACACAAAATCAAAACAAGAAATGGAAGTTAAGGTATACCACAACTATCAAAATGTAGCAATGGATGAGATGAACAACTTTAGAACTTGGACTTTAGCAAGAAGCCTTCTTCTTCTTCTTCAAAATGGGATCTCTCTCTCTAGAACTCACTTCTCTCTCTAGAATTGAATTAGGAAGATAAGGTTGGTGAAAAGGGGAGTAAATGAGCTCCCAAACAACTGAACCAAGCCTTAAAGTCGGCCTTGAAGTGAATTTCCCAAAATGCCCTTGATTTAAATTTAAATAAATAAGAGGGGCTGTCTGCACGATTTTGCGCGGCGCGCCATTAGGCTGCGCGGCGCGCCAATGGACAGAAACTGGTTCCTAGCTCCTTTTGAAATATAAAACCAATCCCACAACAAAGGTAACTTCTATACATTATTTACAATAATTACACGGGTCTTACAACGTATGGTTATTGTTTTGAAAACTTAAGTTAGTAGTTTCAAAATATACTTATAACTTATTGTTATTAATACAAAATGAGGTATTACAACATTCTTAGATCATGTTAAATATGTATTTATACATATATATACACAAACGTATAATTATCATATGTTATATAGTTCGTGATATCATCGGTCAACTAGACGGTCAAACGTTGTGTAAAACTCTTTTTAAAAACATAAGTCTCAACAATTTGGATTGCTTATCATGTTGGTAAGGTTTAATTTATGTAAATATTAATCTTATAAGTATAGATCGATCGAAAAAGTCCGGGTCATTACAAATAAGATGAAGATTAAAGATAAAGATGCAACGTGGATTTTGACTTAGAAGATGGCGAACAGTTCAAGTTGACAACGATGGCATTTGTCAGGTTTCACTTGATTCTTGAATTAAGTGGGAGCTATGATATTACCCTTAGTTTGACCTCTTGATCTCATGTCGGCTCATTGGATCAAGCATAGGATTTTTGGGCTAGGCTACGTGTGTGTGATGCATGATTGTGTTTTATTTTACGCATTTATATTTAATTGTTGATTATAATATATGCTAAATGTTTTTGATGAAAACATTAAATAAAACCGGTAATGAGTTTCAAATATTAAAATTGATGATTTAAAAAAAAGTTAAACTCTAACGAGTTTAAAGTTAAATAATTTTGAGGCTTAAATTACATATGTTTTTTATGAAAATATTAAATAAAACTCTAAACGAGTTTCAAAGATTAAAATTGATGATTTTAAAATAAGTTAAACTCTAACAAGTTTAATGTTAAATGATTTTGAAAGTCAAATAATATATATGGACGACATCTTTTAAAACTGTTTTAAAACGATACACATTTGTGTATTTGTCATTTTTATATCCTATAAATTAAATAACAAATTAGATCACAAACATAATCGACATATACAATTGGAAAAAAAAATTAACTAATAGTGTAGCGAATCTTGTGTGCATGCATTATTTGTTGACACAAACTTTTTCCAAAATACCCGTCAAATTTAAGTCATGTCATCCAATAAGCTTGCAAACGCTCCTCGTTATTTTTCTGATCTAGTGACACTAGGCTGAATTATAGCCACGGGGTGGATTTTTCGATCTAGTGAGACTAGCGTGAATTTTCACTGTTTCCAAATTGGACGACTTAATCGTATTCACGGTGAGACCTAAGTTCGAGGCAATAATGGGATAAACATTCCATTAGATAATAGTGGTTTGTTGGACTACATATATCTCTAGGTCCCATAAAGATCTAAGAGTTGTACTTGTAATGCAATTGGTATCCGCTACCTACCAATAGACTCCATAACTACTAGCTGATCAACAGATGTGGCTATGGAACCTCTATGTGGATCTTAGGCTTTCGTAAATTAATTGTTTTTGAAAAATATTATAAAAAAAATTTGGTAGTTAATTTATTAAAGCTCAATATCGAAAATACTAAATTGAATCTTATATCTGTTGTAGATGTCAAATAATCAAAACGTAAACCAAAACACATTCCCTTCTTTGTTGGAGAAGGATAAACTCAATGTTCAAACTTCCTGGACTGGCACTGCAACCTGAGAATTGTTCTCAAGCATAATTGGAAGTTGAATAAAGTTTAGAACCCATATCCTTTCTTCCTGTTGTGGCAGTTGCTGCTGCTCAGCAAAATGATTATCGAATATTGTTCGATGATCAGGAAGAAATAGGATTAAAGGGTGAAAAAGAATAAGCCGAATACTTTGTGGAAGGAAAATGACAAATCATTTGCTAGGAAAAATATTTCACCTTCCAAGAAGAAAAGCCTAACAAAAGACGCCGAATGTTTCCATTATGGAAAGGTTGGCAATTGGAGAAGGAAGTTGTCCTATCTTCCAATCTGAGCTGAGAAAAGGAAACGCTGGTGAGACTAGCAAATCAGGTATATTCCATATATAGTTATATACTTCTTCTAGTGATTCCCAGATCTTTGTTAACTGGTTGTGGCCTTCACACCTGTAACAATATGAAGGGAATGAGAAGAAGTAATAGACTGAAGAAAGACACACTAGATTTGCAAGTAGGCAAGGGGGATCAAGCTTTTGTTAAAGCTATTGGTACCTCTGAACATACTTCTCTAAGTGGTCTTATTGTTTTGTTGGTCTAATGATAATACCTTTGGCAGTTAAAAAAATGGATATACATAATATATTTTGAAAAATGTATATACATAATATATTTTGAATATATTCATTTGTATATAAGTTTCAAAGATCGTGGACAAAATACGAAAGGAAATCATAATAAAAGAAAGTTAAAAAATGAGTTGTATATAGATGGTCCCGAAGAATTAAATGTAGGATTAATGTGCAAGGTACAACATACAACTATATGGCTAAATTTATTTGAGCCTTCGGGGTCACACACATATACACCGAGACGTCAAATAAAATATATATATGATGTATATATATTACTCAAGTAACAAAATAGTAAATCGAAATTAATTCATTTACTATTCATATGAATAGTAAATGAAACGAAATTAATTAATTTACTATTCACATGAAAACGACATGATAGAAATTATTAATTATAAGTTACATAACATACCCCTAAAGTATTTGAGAAATACGACTTTCAAAAATAAAATCAGACGAAATATAGATTTTGGAAATCTAAATATAGATAGAAACAAAATAACTTTGTACGCGTTTTGTTTCACGGACTTCACAATTCAATGTTTACTTTTACACATATATTATAAATATAAGCATTGATTGATTTTTGGAAGAGTAAGTCAAAACAAAAAAAAGGAAAAGGAAACACATACATCGCAAATCAAATGAACTCTTTTTATCTCATCCTTGGCTCTTTAATTCGTGAAATTAATTAGCATGAAGAGATGCTTAAGTGTTCTTGCAAACAAGAGTTATACTGAGTATTATATATTGTTTTATTATAATAATATGATTATTATAATAAGTTACTTGGGTTTGGAATAGCATCCATTGACGGTCGTTCGAAGTGTAGTGTGGACTATCCTAAGAGACGGTCATATTTTTGATCGTAGGTTTCTCTCCTTCAATCAGTTTCTTCAAGAAAGGTATATCGTTTACTCACTTTGTGAATTACATATTTTGACAACTATTAGTGGTGTAACTGGATCTTATTGGGATAAATTAATCGTGTGCATGTTTCATTAAATATATGAATATTTAATCTTGTAAATATTTTATGAAATATTAAAAGATTATTATTTTAACTATCTCTGCGTTAATCTGAATTGGTAAAAGTACACACGATTTTCCAACATTAAATTAGTTAATGATCATCACTTCAACTAAGGAAGATACTTAAAGAAAATACTTATCACAGTTTTCTCAAAAAAAATCGCTTTGATTTATTACAGGAATCTACGATTCTAGCTACAATCATTTTTTCTTTAGATATCAATTTAGTGTCCCATTTAGGTTTTCTAATAATGCCTTCAAATGCTATGCAGTTAATTAACCAAATTATTTGACGAATTGAATTCCCCACGCAACATTTGTATACTACGAGGACTCTCCTTGCTGAAAACATAGTTTTAGACTTTGATAGCTTTTTACAAACCATAGGGATTCCCGGCATAATTTTTTCTATATATAAATAAAAATTGTTTAAATACTTTTTATTTCTTCAAACACATATACATTCAACATCATCTACGCCTCAATTTCCAGATAAACAAACCTTGATTTCCATCCATTGCTTTCTGACGAGAGATCATGATCATCGTTTTTGGTCCAACTCTGGTAATGAAATTAATGAAATATATATAGATTCGCAGCAAGAAAATGTCTGACTACTAACATCTTTCATATTTCTTCAAACACATATACATTCAACATCATCTACGCCTCAATTTCCAGATAAACAAACCTTGATTTCCATCCATCGCTTTCTGTCGAGAGATCATGATCATGATCATCGTTTTCGATCCAAATCTGGTAACGAAATCGATGAAATATATATAGATTCGCAGCAAGAAAATATCTGACTACTGGAATCTTTCATCGTTACCGCCGACAGCAGTCGTTACCGTGTATCACCGGCAGCCTACGAGATTTGATTTGAAGAAAAACATATTAAGAGGAGGTACCTGTTGGGAAATTACGGTTTCACTAATTCTCACCACCCAGCCCAACAATAATAGTAAAAAAATAAGAACAATACACAACACAAGATTTAACGTGAAAACTCCAAAACAGGAGAAAAACCACCGGCCCCCAAAGAGAGAAATACACTATATCACAAATTGTTACAATGATATAGACAACTCTCTTAAGCCAACTACACTCTCCAAAATATTTAACTAATACAACTCTCAAACAAGGGTAAGAAAGAAAGAAATAATCAAATACTTAAAGTGTATTGATTGGTGCAATTTGGAAGTGAGGCTTAACACTCCTTTTATAACCAAGTCACCCCCTCCCACTTCTTCCTCCCACCTATGTGGGATAACATCCATTCACAAATACAAAGCAACCATATCCATTTCTTCTAACCAAAACTGTAACCAACAAATCTCCACCTTTTGGATAGAAGAAGATAACCATGCTTCCACTTTGCAAAAGAAACCGACGTAGATGCTTCCTCGATGACAACTTCAAGATCCTCATCTTCATGCCGCTGACATTACCTCTAACCCAAGAAATAAAATTTGCATCTTCATCGAACATTGTCAAGACCCGACAATCATTGTCATAACCGACAATCATAACTCTAAACAGAATTATCATACTCCACCATAAAGAGTATAACACTTAGAATATTACATTTCAAGCATTTTATATCGGCATATGTTGTATACCCAGCTGAACTGTTATGGTGCAACTTCCTGTTTGGCTTTCCCTGGAAGTTTCATCAGCTACAACATCCGTTTTCACCACACAATCTGCATAAACGCCAAACCAATGCCCATGTGCAATTGTGGAACCACTAACGAACATCCCTTTCCATGGTGGCGCGGACACACCATGAGGATGACGTGATTTCAGAGGAAGACGTCACTCTCCGTAACAACGGAGACATCATTAGCGCCTTTGGAGCCATTTGCCGAATTAGCTCCACCTGGACAATTAACCCTTACATGCCCAGTTTTTCCGCACCTCCAGCATACCAGATTCTTTCCGGAGTTTATGTTTCGCCTATCCGAACACAACAGTACCGTACTTTCTGATGACGAGACCCCGTTACCTTCCAATCTTTTCTCCTCAGATAGGAGCTTGCTAGTAACGTCTTCAAACTTCAGAGTTTCTTTCCCATACATCAAAATAGGTTTCATGTGCTCATAGGACGGTGATAAAGATAATATCAACCTCAAAGCTTTATCTTCATCATCCGTTTTAATTCCAATAGCCTTCAGTTCCGAAACAATACCGTTAAGAATACTCAGATGATCTAAAATCTTTGAACCCCCATCCATACGCAAAGTATGAAACTGTTCCTTAAGACACAACCGATTTAAGATTCCCTTGTCGTGGGATAACTGCTCCAACTTATCCCAAAGTTCCTTAGCCGTTGATAACCCGTGCACATTTGCAAGCACGTTCTTTGCAAGACACAAACGAATCGCACTTGCCGCCTTCAAATCCATATCATCCCATTCTTGTTCATCAAACTTACTGCTAGAATCACTGCCGGGAACAAAGGTGGGTTTACCTTTCAATGCCTTGTGTAACACGGACTGAATCAACACATCCTTGACTTGAACCTACCATAAGGCAAAATTGATCCTCCCATCAAATTTCTCTACATCAAACCTCATTGGACTGAACTTCGACATCGTATCCGTATCCTATAAACAACACTTTCTCTGATTTTGCTCACGTTTCGACTGGCCGACAGATGTAGTGGAGTGGCGCACAGGATCCGTTAAATTGGAAAATCCAACACCCGGTCCACTACAAATTCTAGACACCACTTACTCCGAATCAGAAAATATTGTCTAACCATATACCCTATACGATCAATACAACTCATTTCTGATGTGGACGATCCACTCACGTGGCAACCACAGAGCATACTCCGACTCCTATAACCGAGACCCCCGTCAAACCTGACGCTCTAATACCAGTTGTTGGGAGATTATGGTCTCACTAATTCCCACCACCCAGCCCAACAATAATAGTAAAAAAAATAAGAACAATACACAACACAAGATTTAACGTGGAAACTCTAAAACAGGAGAAAAACCACCGGCCCCCAAAGAGAGAAATACACTATATCACAAATTGTTACAATGATATAGACGACTCTCTTAAGCCATCCAAAATATTTAACTAATACAACTCTCAAACAAGGGTAAGAAAGAAAGAAATAATCAAATACTTAAAGTGTATTGATTGGTGCAATTTAGAAGTGAGCCTTAACACTCCTTTTATAACCAAGTCACCCCCCTCCCACTTCTTCCTCCCACCTATGTGGGATAACATCCATTCACAAATACAAAGCAACCATATCCATTTCTTCTAACCAAAACTATAACCAACAGTACTGTCACACCCCCAAATAGGGCCTAGGGTATTTGTGACTAATTATATCAAATCACAGTTGTATAAATGAGAACGACTCTCTATGAGAAGTTTTATTGAGTTTTGCAGCAGAAGATAAATAGATTACATTGTATTTAAAGCATTAAATGTCTTTAATTGATATGATATGTAATGAAGACTCCAAGCATAGCAAGCAATCATCATCAAAGTAGCAGTTATACAGCGGAAGCAATATTTAAGTACCTGAGAATAAACATGCTTAAAAGTGTCAACACGAAGTTGAGTGAGTTCATAGGTTTATTATAAATCAATAGTTCAGTATAGTATTATACCACAAGATTTAAGTTTAAAGTTGATTGATACCCATCATATCAATCTAAAGAGTTGCTGTAGTTTGTAATATCGCGACTAAACAGAATTTTAACCCGAGACATCTTGAACAGTCAGTGTCAGTTTGAATCATTATTATGTAACCAAAGACCATAGGTCAAATGATTAGAGACGTTACTCTCAATAGCGCTATTCATAATAACTAAGTTTGCGTTCACCAAGCAATTAACGATATTACGGCAGGGATTTAGCATGACAAAGCACGTATTCAGCATAAAAGTTTGAGTACTTGTGTCTAACATGTAAAACAGTCATAAAAGTTGCGCATATATTCTCAGCCCAAAAATATAGATAAAAAGGGAGCTATGAAAACTCACGATACGATACGATAGTTTGTAGTAATTATGCGTTTAATGGCACTGAACAAGTGTACGGTTGTCCTCGGATTCACGAACTTATATCAATTATTTATATATTAACACGTATACTCGTAATCGAATAAGTTTATATATATATATATTTATTAGTTATGTCATTTTTATATTAACAACATGTAAGTTTCTTATATTTATTTTATATATTCTAAATAGAAAAAAATATAAATTTTATTATGTTATGTGTAAATATATTTATATATATATATCATTTGTTTGTTAGAATAGTAATTATAATAATACTAAAATAATATTGGTAATGATAAAAATAATAATAATGATAATATTAATATCAATAATAATGATAATAATATTAATGATTCTATTAATGATAATTATAATGATAGTTTTAATAGTAAAAGAAATCTTATTAAAAGTGATAATTTAATACAAATAATAATTTTAATACCTTTAATAATAAGAATGATAATAATGATAGTAATAATAATAATTTCAATAAAGATGGTAATTTTGATAAAAATGATAAGATAATATGATACTTTTAATTATAACCATGTTTTTACTATTAATGTTAATAATAACTTTAATATTAGTGATAATAATAATATCAATAATTTTAATGATAATAATAATATTAATAATAATAATAATAATAATAATAATAATAATAATAAATATTAATAATTAATAATAATAATAATAATAATAATAATAATAATAATAATAATAAATAAATAAATAAATAAATAAATGAGAAACTACCTTATTAAAGCCTTTTCTAAAAAAATGACCGATACCGGGCTCGAACCCGAGACCTCTCGCTTACTCAACACACACCCAAACCATCCATGTGCTCGCTCATTTCTGTTTTATATTCCCTGATTAATTATATAATCTATATATCTATCTGTTATCTTCTCCTTCTTAATTAATCTGTCGACCAGGAGCACAATTTATAACATCGAATAAATTTTCATTTTTAGTTTAGGAATTATAGAGAAAAGGATTAACAAACGTTGGTGGATTGCATTGATTTATAGAAATAAAAGAAAAAAAAATTATTACAGTTCGTTTTGAAGAACACGAACTCAATATTTGTTTTCGAATTTAAAGCTGTATTAGCTACTGATTTGTAGATAATATAGTAAGCAAATCATTCCTAGAAACTTTCTGAATTGTTAATTTAACTTAAAACACAACAGAAAACTCAAATTTTACCAAAAACAAATCGTTTGACTTTTTGTAAATTAACTTTGACTCGTGAATTCAAACTCGTTAAGAAAAATTGGAGCTTGGGATTTTGCAGATAGATTAAGTAGAAGATTCCTAACAGAACCACATTTAAGTATTTTAAAATGGCATTCGAATTCAAGGTTTTTGAGAAAATAACCAAGAACAGAGGTCGACACCTCATATTTTCTAATTTTTCTATTTTTCTTTTTGGTTTGTTAATTCAAATTGTACCAGGGAGTTATATAGAATTTTAAGTAAGATTAGTTTAATCACAATGATTCAAAGTTTGTGGATGTCGACTGGATTCTCGATCAAACAGAAAAGAAAAGAAAAAATAATAAAAGCAGATAATAAAAATATAAAAATAAAAGTAGAAGATCACGATAGCAATAAAAAAAATTAAAAGTAGACCTAAATTAGGTATATGTCGTGTTTTCAATTGTTTAATATCACTGATTAGAAGTTAATAATAATAATCCTAATAATTATAATTATAATAACAAGTAAAATGATAATTATAATAATGATAATAATAAAATATTGATAATAATATTAATATGACAATATTAATAATAAAAATGATAATTTTAATTATAATTAATTATAATGATAATAACCGTTATAAAATGTTAATAATACTATTAATATTAATAATAATAATTGTATTAATGAAAATATTAATAAGTTGTTTTATAAGGGTAATAATAATATTGATATTAATAATAATGATATTTAATATTAATGTTAAGTATTGATAATAATGATATTTATAATAATCTTAATAATTTTAGTAAAGGTGATAATACTAATAATATTATATTAATGTTATTAATAATTATTAATAATAATAACATTAATATTATTTGAAATAATAATACTTGTAAATGTTAATGATTAGTGATATATTATTAAAAAATATTAATAATAATATTAATATATCAAATTAATACTAATGCTTAATTATTTACGAATAGTTGTTCGTGAATCGTCGAAATTGGTCGAAAGGTAATTGAATTCATGAAAACAGTTTTAAAATTTGATACGCAGGATAACATACTATGCTTAATGTGTCGAATTCATATAAAGATTAGGTTTAATTTTAGTCGAAAATTTTCAGGTTGTCACAGTATCCCCCTGCAAATAGAAATTTCGTCCCGAAATTTAGTTGTTGCCATCAATCAGCGATGTTTGTAAACAGGTGAGGATATTTTCGTTTTATTTGGTCTTCACGTTCCCAGGTATACTCGGGGCCTTGCATGTATTCCAACGAATAGAGTATTGTTTTGTTTCGAGCGTTTAAATCTTACGATCCATAAATTCTACGAAGTGCATTTTATTATTAATGCGGAGGTTATATAAAGGATTTAACAAGAGTGTCATTGATTAGGTTTTCTCAGAGAGAGATGATGACGCTATACAAGCATTTCAATACACATGAAATGGGTTATGAATATTAGTGAGCTTATTTAAAACTTTGAGCATTTATGCCACAATATTAGGGTAGACAAAATAGAGATGAGTTCATGAAAATCATAATCATGAAATTTGATAGAGATCGTCATTCTTTACAACAAGAATGATGAATATGAGTTGAAAAATAGAGTTTTATCAACATTGGGTAATATTGATAAAACGATTCGATTACAGGAAGAGTATAAACGAAGCTATTGTAAAAGATTGAAATGGGGAAATTAAATGTTCGCCTTAACTTTTGATACGGTTAAAGTTGATTTTCCGGAATTCAAGGGATTTAAAGAATTCTTCGTAATCTTTATAAGATTCGATTCTCCGGTAATTAAGGAAATTAGGATTTCTTTGATTAAATGCGGTAAATTGTCTCGATTGATGTACATAATGTTCTAAGTAGAAAGGAACATAATATCTTGATTTGATTTGTTAATACAAGCAATTTTTACATATATCATAAAGCATAAGCACACTATATTACATATATTACACCACACGAATACAACTATCTTATTTCGACTCGCTCATTTCTTCTTCTTCAGTTTTGGTTCATTTTGCCAAGTTTCTAGGGATATATGATGTTCCCCTAATACGAGCTGTCGTTTTCCACAACGGTTTAGAAAAACCTGGTGGTTTAGAGGTTTCCGGGTCATTGTTACAACTTAAGGACTTCGGGGGTTGACGATACATATAAAGTTCATCGGGGTTGGAATTAGATTTCTCTATTTTTATGCCCTTTCCCTTATTATTTTCTTTTGCCTTTTTAAATTCAGTTGGGGTAATTTCTATAACATCATCGGAATTCTCGTCGGAATCCGATTCATCGGAGAATTGGTAATCCTCCCAATATTTTTCTTCCTTGGTGGAAACACCATTTGTAGTGACTCGAACTTTTCCATGTTTATATATATTAATTGAGATTGATATTTACATGATTAAATGTTTCCAACATGTTAAGCAATCAAACTTGTTAAGACTTGATTAATTGAAATATGTTTCATATAGACAATTGACCACCCAAGTTGACCGGTGATTCACGAACGTTAAAACTTGTAAAAACTATATGATGACATATATATGGATATATATATAGTTAACATGATACTATGATAAGTAAGCATATCATTAAGTATATTAACAATGAACTACATATGTAAAAACAAGACTACTAACTTAATGATTTTTAAACGAGACATATATGTAACGATTATCGTTGTAAAGACATTTAATGTATATATATCATATTAAGAGATATTCATACATGATAATATCATGATAATATAATAATTTAAAATCTCATTTAATATTATAAACATTGGGTTAACAACATTTAACAAGATCGTTAACCTAAATGTTTCAAAACAACACTTACATGTAACGACTAACGATGACTTAACGACTCAGTTAAAATGTATATACATGTAGTGTTTTAATATGTATTTATACACTTTTGAAAGACTTCAATACACTTATCAAAATACTTCTACTTAACAAAAATGCTTACAATTACATCCTCGTTCAGTTTCATCAACAATTCTACTCGTATGCACCCGTATTCGTACTCGTACAATACACAGCTTTTAGATGTATGTACTATTGGTATATACACTCCAATGATCAGCTCTTAGCAGCCCATGTGAGTCACCTAACACATGTGGGAACCATCATTTGGCAACTAGCATGAAATATCTCATAAAATTACAAAAATATGAGTAATCATTCATGACTTATTTACATGAAAACAAAATTACATATCCTTTATATCTAATCCATACACCAACGACCAAAAACACCTACAAACACTTTCATTCTTCAATTTTCTTCATCTAATTGATCTCTCTCAAGTTCTATCTTCAAGTTCTAAGTGTTCTTCATATATTCTACAAGTTCTAGTTACATAAAATCAAGAATACTTTCAAGTTTGCTAGCTCACTTCCAATCTTGTAAGGTGATCATCCAACCTCAAGAAATCTTTGTTTCTTACAGTAGGTTATCATTCTAATACAAGGTAATAATCATATTCAAATTTTGGTTCAAGTTCTATAACTATAACAATCTTATTTCAAGTGATGATCTTACTTGAACTTGTTTTCGTGTCATGATTCTGCTTCAAGAACTTCGAGCCATCCAAGGATCCGTTGAAGCTAGATCCATTTTTCACTTTTCCAGTAGGTTTATCTAAGGAACTTAAGGTAGTAATGATGTTCATAACATCATTCAATTCATACATATAAAGCTATCTTATTCGAAGGTTTAAACTTGTAATCACTAGAACATAGTTTAGTTAATTCTAAACTTGTTCGCAAACAAAAGTTAATCCTTCTAACTTGACTTTTAAAATCAACTAAACACATGTTCTATATCTATATGATATGCTAACTTAATGATTTAAAACCTGGAGACACGAAAAACACCGTAAAACCGAATTTACGCCGTCGTAGTAACACCGCGGGCTGTTTTGGGTTAGTTAATTAAAAACTATGATAAACTTTGATTTAAAAGTTGTTATTCTAAGAAAATGATTTTTATTATGAACATGAAACTATATCCAAAAATTATGGTTAAACTCAAAGTGGAAGTATGTTTTCTAAAATGGTCATCTAGACGTCGTTCTTTCGACTGAAATGACTACCTTTACAAAAATGACTTGTAACTTATTTTTCCAACTATAAACCTATACTTTTTCTGTTTAGATTCATAAAATAGAGTTCAATATGAAACCATAGTAATTTGATTCACTCAAAACGGATTTAAAATGAAGAAGTTATGGGTAAAACAAGATTGGATAATTTTTCTCATTTTAGCTACGTGAAAATTTGTAACAAATCTATTCCAACCATAACTTAATCAACTTGTATTGTATATTATGTAATCTTGAGATACCATAGACACGTATACAATGTTTCGACCTATCATGTCGACACATCTATATATATTTCGGAACAACCATAGACACTCTATATGTGAATGTTGGAGTTAGCTATACAGGGTTGAGATTGATTCCAAAATATATATAGTTTGAGTTGTGATCAATACTGAGATACGTATACACTGGGTCGTGGATTGATTCAAGATAATATTTATCGATTTATTTCTGTACATCTAACTGTGGACAACTAGTTGTAGGTTACTAACGAGGACAGCTGACTTAATAAACTTAAAACATCAAAATATATTAAAAGTGTTGTAAATATATTTTGAACATACTTTGATATATATGTATATATCGTTATAGGTTCGTGAATCAACAAGTGGCCAAGTCTTACTTCCCGACGAAGTAAAAATCTGTGAAAGTGAGTTATAGTCCCACTTTTAAAATCTAATATTTTTGGGATGAGAATACATGCAGGTTTTATAAATGATTTACAAAATAGACACAAGTACGTGAAACTACATTCTATGGTTGAATTATCGAAATCGAATATGCCCCTTTTTATTAAGTCTGGTAATCTAAGAATTAGGGAACAGACACCCTAATTGACGCGAATCCTAAAGATAGATCTATTGGGCCTAACAAACCCCATCCAAAGTACTGGATGCTTTAGTACTTCGAAATTTATATCATATCCGAAGGGTGTCCCGGAATGATGGGGATATTCTTATATATGCATCTTGTTAATGTCGGTTACCAGGTGTTCACCATATGAATGATTTTTATCTCTATGTATGGGGTGTGTATTGAAATATGAAATCTTGTGGTCTATTATTATGATTTGATATATATAGGTTAAACCTATAACTCACCAACATTTTTGTTGACGTTTTAAGCATGTTTATTCTCAGGTGATTATTAAGAGCTTCCGCTGTCGCATACTTAAATAAGGACGATATTTGGAGTCCATGCTTGTATGATATTGTGTAAAAACTGCATTCAAGAAACTTATTTTGTTGTAACATATTTGTATTGTAAACCATTATGTAATGGTCGTGTGTAAACAGGATATTTTAGATTATCATTATTTGATAATCTACGTAAAGCTTTTTAAACCTTTATTGATGAAATAAAGGTTATGGTTTGTTTTAAAATGAATGCAGTCTTTGAAAAACGTCTCATATAGAGGTCAAAACCTCGCAACGAAATCAATTAATATGGAACGTTTTTAATCAATAAGAACGGGACATTTCACCATTGACCATAATTAACCTTGGTCGGTTGGTTGAGAATTTTCTTTTACTTAACCATTTTATTATTTCCCCCACCGTTTCTATTTCCTCCTCCGGTTCCTCCTCTTCCGGTTCTGATTCTTCTTCCGGTTCTGATTCTTCTTCCGGTTCCTCTTCGAGAACTTGTGAATCAGTCTAATATATATTCGACTCTTCGTTATTATTAGGTGAGTCAATGGGATTTGTGCTAGAGGTAGAGATCTATCACACAATATCAAACATATTAAGAGATTAATATATCACATAATATATACATGTTAATAATATATAGTTTCCAACAAAAATGTTAAGCAATCATTTTTAAAGAAAACACGGTCGAAGTCCAGACTCACTAATGCATCCTAACAAACTCGATAAGACACACTAATGCAAATTTTCTGGTCCTCTAAGACCAACGCTCGGATACCAACTGGAATGTCCCGTTCTTATTGATTAAAAACGTTCCATATTAATTGATTTCGTTGCGAGGTTTTGACCTCTATATGAGACGTTTTTCAAAGACTGCATTCATTTTTAAAACAAACCATAACCTTTATTTCATAAATAAAGGTTTAAAAAGCTTTACGTAGATTATCAAATAATGATAATCTAAAATATCCTGTTTACACACGACCATTACATAATGGTTTACAATACAAATATGTTACATCGAAATCAGTTTCTTGAATGCAGTTTTACACAATATCATACAATCATGGACTCCAAATCTTGTCCTTATTTTAGTATGCAACAGCGGAAGCTCTTAGTATTCACCTGAGAATAAACATGCTTTAAACGTCAACAAAAATGTTGGTGAGTTATAGGTTTAACCTATATATATCAAATCGTAACAATAGACCACAAGATTTCATATTTCAATACACATCCCATACATAGAGATAAAAATCATTCATATGGTGAACACCTGGTAACCGACATTAACAAGATGCATATATAAGAATATCCCCATCATTCCGGGACACCCTTCGGATATGATATAAATTTCGAAGTACTAAAGCATCCGGTACTTTGGATGGGGTTTGTTAGGCCCAATAGATCTATCTTTAGGATTCGCGTCAATTAGGGTGTCTGTTCCCTAATTCTTAGATTACCAGACTTAATAAAAAGGGGCATATTCGATTTCGATAATTCAACCATAGAATGTAGTTTCACGTACTTGTGTCTATTTTGTAAATCATTTATAAAACCTGCATGTATTCTCATCCCAAAAATATTAGATTTTTAAAAGTGGGACTATAACTCACTTTCACAGATTTTTACTTCGTCGAGAAGTAAGACTTGGCCACTGGTTGATTCACGAACCTATAACAATATATACATATATATCAAAGTATGTTCAAAATATATTTACAACACTTTTAATACATTTTGATGTTTTAAGTTTATTAAGTCAGCTGTCCTCGTTATTAACCTACAACTAGTTGTCCACAGTTAGATGTATAGAAATAAATCGATAAATATTATCTTGAATCAATCCACGACCCAGTGTATACATATCTCAGTATTGATCACAACTCAAACTATATATATTTTGGAATCAACCTCAACCCTGTATAGCTAACTCCAACATTCACATATAGAGTGTCTATGGTTGTTCCGAAATATATATAGATGTGTCGACATGATAGGTCGAAACATTGTATACGTGTCTATGGTATCTCAAGATTTCATAATATACAATACAAGTTGATTAAGTTATGGTTGGAATAGATTTGTTACCAATTTTCACGTAGCTAAAATGAGAAAAATTATCCAATCTTGTTTTACCCATAACTTCTTCATTTTAAATCCGTTTTGAGTGAATCAAATTGCTATGGTTTCATATTGAACTCTATTTTATGAATCTAAAAAGAAAAAGTATAGGTTTATAGTCAGAAAAATAAGTTACAAGTCATTTTTGTAAAGGTAGTCATTTCAGTCGAAAGAACGACGTCTAGATGACCATTTTAGAAAACATAATTCCACTTTGAGTTTAACCATAATTTTTGGATATAGTTTCATGTTCATAATAAAAATCATTTTCTCAAAATAATAACTTTTAAATCAAAGTTTATCATAGTTTTTAATTAACTAACCCAAAACAGCCCGCGGTGTTACTACGACGGCGTAAATCCGGTTTTACGGTGTTTTTCGTGTTTCCAGGTTTTAAATCATTAAGTTAGCATATCATATAGATATAGAACATGTGATTAGTTGATTTTAAAAGTCAAGTTAGAAGGATTAACTTTTATTTGCGAACAAGTTTAGAATTAACTAAACTATGTTCTAGTGATTACAAGTTTAAACCTTTGAATAAAATAGCTTTATATGTATGAATTGAATGATGTTATGAACATCATTACTACCTCAAGTTCCTTGGATAAACCTACTGGAAATAAGAAAAATGGATCTAGCTTCAAAGGATCCTTGGATGGCTTGAAAGTTCTTGAAGCAGAATCATGACACGAAAACAATTTCAAGTAAGATTTCCACTCGAAATAAGATTGTTATAGTTATAGAAATTGAATTAAAGTTTGAATATGATTATTACCTTGTATTATAAAGATAACTTACTGTAAGTAACAAAGGTTTCTTGATCTTGGATGATTACTTAGAATGGATTTAGAAAACTTGGAAGTAAACTTGCAATCTTGGAAGTATTCCTGACTTTATGACCAATAGTACATACATCTAAAAGCTGTGTATTGTACGAGTACGGATACGGGTGCATACGAGTAGAATTGTTGATGAAACTAAACGAGGATGTAATTGTAAGCATTTTTGTTAAGTAGAAGTATTTTGATAAGTGTCTTGAAGTCTTTAAAAAGTATATGAATACATATTAAAACACTACATGTATATACATTTTAATTGAGTCGTTAAGTCATCGTTAGTCGTTACATGTAAATGTTGTTTTGAAACCTTTAGGTTAACGATCTTGTTAAATGTTGTTAACCCATTGTTTATTATAACAAATGAGATGTTAAATTGTTATATTATCATGATATTATGATATATAATATATCTTAGTATGATATATATACAGTTAAATGTCGTTACAACGATAATCGTTACATATATGTCTCGTTTCGAAATCATTAAGTTAGTAGTCTTATTTTTACATATGTATTTCATTGTTAATACACTTAATAATATATTTACTTATCATTTAACATAATTAACCAAGTGTATCAATATCTTAATATGATTCATATGTACCTAGTAAGATGTTGTTATAACGATAATCGTTATATATATCGTTTTCGAGTTTTTTAATTTAATAGTCTCATTTTTATGTATATAACTCATTGTTAAAATACCTAATGAGATACATAATTATAATAAAATAATGTTAACTATATATATAACCATATATATGTCATCATATAGTTTTTACAAGTTTTAACGTTCGTGAATCACCGGTCAACTTGGGTGGTCAATTGTCTATATGAAACCTATTTCAATTAATCAAGTCTTAACAAGTTTGATTGCTTAACATGTTGGAAACACTTAATCATGTAAATAACAATTTCATTTAATATATATATATATATAAACATGGAAAAGTTCGGGTCACTACAGTACCTACCCGTTAAATAAATTTCGTCCCGAAATTTTAAGCAGTTGGAGGTGTTGACGTATCTTCTGGAAATAAATGCGGGTATTTCTTTTTCATCTGATCTTCACGCTCCCAGGTGAACTCGGGTCCTCTACGAGCATTCCATCGAACCTTAACAATCGGTATCTTGTTTTGTTTAAGTCTCTTAACCTCACGATCCATTATTTCGACGGGTTCTTCAATGAATTGAAGTTTTTCATTGATTTAGATTTTGTCCAACGGAATAGTGAGATCTTCTTTAGCAAAACATTTCTTCAAATTTGAGACTTGAAAAGTGTTATGTACAGCCGCGAGTTGTTGAGGTAGCTCCAGTTGGTAAGCTACTGGTCCGACACGATCTATAATCTTGAATGGTCCAATGTACCTTGGATTTAGTTTTCCCCGTTTACCAAATCGAACAACGCCTTTCCAAGGTGAAACCTTAAGCATGACCATTTCTCCAATTTCAAACTCTATATCTTTTCTTTTACTGTCCGCGTAGCTCTTTTGTCGACTCTGGGCGGTTTTCAATCTTTGTTGAATTTGGATGATTTTCTCGGTAGTTTCTTGTATTATTTCCGGACCCGTAATCTGTCTATCCCCCACTTCACTCCAACAAATCGGAGACCTGCACTTTCTACCATAAATTGCTTCAAACGGCGCCATCTCAATGCTTGAATGGTAGCTGTTGTTGTAGGAAAATTCTGCTAACGATAGATGTCGATCCCAACTGTTTCCGAAATCAATAACGCAAGCTCGTAGCATGTCTTCAAGCGTTTGTATCGTCATTTTGCTCTGCCCCTCAGTTTGTGGATGATAGGCAGTACTCATGTCTGGACGAGTTCCCAATGCTTGCTGTAATGTCTGCCAGAATCTTGAAATAAATCTGTCATCCCTATCAGAGATAATAGAGATTGGTATTCCTTGTCTGGAGACGACTTCCTTCAAATTCAGTCGTGCTAACTTCTCCATCTTGTCATCTTCTCTTATTGGCAGGAAGTGTGCTGACTTGGTGAGACGATCAACTATTACCCAAATAGTATCATAACCACTTGCAGTCCTTGGCAATTTAGTAATGAAATCCATGGTAATGTTTTCCCATTTCCATTCCGGGATTTCAGGTTGTTGTAGTAGACCTGATGGTTTCTGATGCTCCGCTTTGACCTTAGAACACGTCAAACATTCCCCTACGTATTTAGCAACATCGGCTTTCATACCTGGCCACCAAAAATGTTTCTTGAGATCTTTGTACATCTTCCCCGTTCTAGGATGTATTGAGTATCTAGTTTTATGAGCTTCTCTAAGTACCATTTCTCTCATATCTCCAAATTTTGGTACCCAAATCCTTTCAGCCCTATACCGGGTTCCGTCTTCCCGAATATTAAGATGCTTCTCTGATCCTTTGGGTATTTCATTATTTAAATTTTCCTCTTTTAAAACTCCTTGTTGCGCCTCCTTTATTTGAGTAGTAAGGTTAGTGTGAATCATTATATTCATAGATTTTACTCGAAAGGGTTCTCTGTCCTTTCTGCTCAAGGCGTCGGCTACCATATTTGCCTTCCCCGGGTGGTAACGAATCTCAAAGTCGTAATCATTCAACAATTCAATCCACCTACGCTGCCTCATATTCAGTTGTTTCTGATTAAATATGTGTTGAAGACTTTTGTGGTCGGTATATATAATACTTTTGACCCCATATAAGTAGTGCCTCCAAGTCTTTAATGCAAAAACAACCGCGCCTAATTCCAAATCATGCGTCGTATAATTTTGTTCGTGAATCTTTAATTGTCTAGACGCATAAGCAATTACTTTTATTCGTTGCATTAATACACAACCGTGACCTTGCTTTGAGGCGTCACAATATATCACAAAATCATCATTCCCTTCAGGTAATGACAATATAGGTGCCGTAGTTAACTTTTTCTTCAATAACTGAAACGCTTTCTCTTGTTCATCCTTCCCTTCAAATTTCTTCCCTTTATGCGTTAATGCAGTCAAGGGTTTTGCTATTTTGGAGAAATCTTGGATGAATCTTTTGTAGTAACCAGCCAATCCTAAAAATTGACGTATATGCTTCGGAGGTTTTGGGGTTTCCCACTTTTCAACGGTTTCGATCTTTGCCGGGTCCACCTGGATACCTTCTTTGTTCACTATGTGACCGAGGAATTGAACTTCTTCCAACCAAAATGCACACTTTGAAAACTTAGCGTACAGTTTTTCTTTCCTCAATACTTCTAGCACTTTTCTCAAATGTTCTTCGTGCTCTTGATCATTCTTTGAGTAAATAAGTATGTCATCGATGAAAACAATGACAAACTTGTCAAGATATGGCCCACACACTCGGTTCATAAGGTCCATGAACACAGCTGGTGCGTTAGTCAATCCAAACGGCATAACCATAAACTCGTAATGACCATAACACGTCCTAAAAGCAGTTTTTGGAATATCATCCTCCTTTACTCGCATTTGATGATATCCAGAACGTAAATCGATCTTTGAATAAACTGACGAGCCTTGTAGTTGATCAAATAAGTCGTCAATTCTCGGCAGTGGATAACGGTTTTTGATGGTAAGTTTGTTCAACTCTCTGTAGTCAATACACAACCTAAATGTACCATCTTTCTTCTTGACAAACAAAACAGGAGCTCCCCATGGTGACATGCTTGATCGAATGAAACCACGTTCTAATAGTTCTTGCAGTTGGCTTTGCAGTTCTTTCATCTAGCTGGGTGCGAGTCTGTAAGGAGCACGAGCTATTGGTGCAGCTCCTGGTACAAGATCTCTTTGAAATTCAACAGATCGATGTAGAGGTAGTCCCAATAATTCTTTCATAAATACATCGGGAAATTCTTTTGCGACGGGAACATCATTGATGCTCTTTTCTTCAGTTTGTACTTTCTCAACATGTGCTAGAACAGCATAGCAACCTTTTCTTATTAGTTTTTGTGCCTTCAAATTACTAATAAGATGTAGCTTCGTGTTGCCCTTTTCTCCGTACACCATTAAGGGTTCTCCTTCTTCTCGTACAATGCGAATTGCATTTTTGTAACATACGATCTATGCTTTCATCTTCTTCAGCCAGTCCATGCCAACTATTACATCAAAACTCCCTAACTCTACTGGTATCAAATCAATCTTAAATATTTCGCTACCCAGTTTAATTTCTCGATTCCGGCATAAATAATCTGCTGAAATTAATTTACCGTTTGCTAATTCTAGTAAAAATTTACTATCCAACGGCGTCAATGGACAACTTAATTTAGCACAAAAATCTCTACTCATATAGCTTCTATCCGCACCCGAATCAAATAAAACGTAAGCAGATTTATTGTCAATAAGAAACGTACTCGTAACAAGCTCCGGGTCTTCCTGTGCCTCTGCCGCATTAATATTGAAAACTCTTCCGCGGCCTAGTCCATTTGTGTTCTCCTGGTTCGGGCAATTTCTAATAATGTGGCCCGGTTTTCCACATTTATAACAAACTACATTGGCATAACTTGCTCCGACACTACTTGCTCCGCCATTACTCGTTCAGACACCATTTGTTCCTTTCGTTCTGTTAACCCCTGGTCCGTAGACCTCACACTTCACCGCGCTATGACCATTTCTTTTACACTTGTTGCAAAATTTGGTGCAGAACCCTGAGTGATACTTTTCACACCTTTGGCATAGCTGCTTCTGATTGTTGTTGTTGTTGTTGTGGTTGTTATTGTTGTTGGGATGATTGTTGTAGTTGCTGTTGTTGTTGTTGTTGTTGGGCCGTTTGTTGTAGTTGCGATTGATGTTGCGATTGTTGGGATAATTGTTGCGATTATTGTTGTAATTGCTGTTGTTGTTGTATTGGTGATTCTTATCACCGTTTTCCTCCCACTTTCTTTTGACTTGCTTCACATTGGCCTCTTCAGCCGTCTGTTCTTTAATTCTTTCCTCAATCTGGTTCACTAGTTTGTGAGCCATTCTACATGCCTGTTGTATGGAGGCGGGCTCGTGTGAACTTATATCTTCTTGAATTCTTTCCGGTAATCCTTTCACAAACGCGTCGATCTTCTCTTCCTCATCTTCGAACGCTCCCGGACACAATATGCACAATTCTGTGAATCGTCTTTCGTATGTGGTAATATCAAATCCTTGGGTTTGTAACCCTCTAATTTCTGTCTTGAGCTTATTGACCTCGGTTCTGGGACGGTACTTCTCGTTCATCAAGTGCTTGAATGCTGACCACGGTAGTGCGTACGCATCATCTTGTCCCACTTGCTCTAGATAGGTATTCCACCATGTTAACGCAGAACCTGTGAAGGTATGCATAGCGTACTTCACTTTGTCCTCTTCAGTACAGTTACTTATGGCAAACACTGATTCGACCTTCTCGGTCCACCGTTTCAATCCGATCGGTCCTTCGGTTCCATTAAATTCCAAAGGTTTGCAGGCAGTGAATTCTTTGTAGGTGCATTCTACACGATTTCCTGTACTGCTAGATCCAAGGTTATTGTTGGTATGTAGTGCAGCCTGTACTGCGGCTATGTTTGAAGCTAGAAAAGTACGGAATTCCTCTTCATTCATATTCACGGTGTGTCGAGTAGTCGGTGCCATTTCCTTCAAAATAGTCAAATGGAACAAGTTAATCATACAGAATATTAAGAGTAGTTAATAGTATTTCGTAGCATAATATGAACTCATTTATAAAAGCTTTTTCTTCATATTAGCATTTTATAAGTTTAAATTCGGGTAGTACCTACCCGTTAAGTTCATACTTAGTAGCTAATATACAATTCAACTACTACAATTCTATATGAAAAACTGATTATAATAATATTTCGCGTTCAAACTTTTATACAATATTTTACAAACTTACAATACCGCTTATTTTACATAAAGCATGAAATATAGCACACAATAACTTTGATACAAGATAGTTGTGAAGATAATTCTAGCTAGTACACAAGTCGTTCATCAAAGGCAATAAAGACACGTAATTCATACGTCCAGAAACAAGTCATGCATTCTGGTTTTACTAGGACTACTTCCCATCCTTGGTCTTGTGGAACATAACCGTTATGGCCATTGATAAGACAGCGTGTTGTAACGTCGTCAAAGGGACGAGGGTTACGTAATGACCAACAGTCTCGTAATAACCTAAAAACTTCATTTCTTACCCCAATTACCGACTCCGTCACTTGTGGGAACGTTTTGTTTAATAGTTGTAGCCCGATGTTCTTTTTCTCACTTTGGTGAGAAGCGAACATTACTAACCCGTAAGCATAGCATGCTTCTTTATGTTGCATGTTAGCCGCTTTTTCTAAATCATGAAGTCCTATATTCAGATACATTGAGTAAAAATAATTTCTTAACCCGTTGCGTAAAATAGCACTTGGGTTCCTCGCAATATATGCATCAAAGTAAACACATCGTAACTTATGGGTTTCCCAATGTGATATCCCCCATCTTTCAAACAAAAGTCTCTTATAAACCAAGGCATTCTTGGAACGTTCTTCGAATGTCTTACAAACTGATCTCGCCTTAAATAGTTGTGCCGAGGAATTCTGACCGACTCTAGACAAGATTTCATCAATCATGTCTCCGGGTAGGTCTCTTAAAATATTGGGTTGTCTATCCATTTTGTGTTTTTATACTGTAAAATAGACAAGAGTTAGATTCATAAAAAAAATACTTATTAATACAAGCAATTTTTACATATATCATAAAGCATAAGCACACTATATTACATATATTACACCACACGAATACAACTATCTTATTTCGACTCGTTCATTTCTTCTTCTTCAGTTTTGGTTCGTTTTGCCAAGTTTCTAGGGATATAAGATGTTCCCCTAATACGAGCTGTCGTTTTCCACAACGGTTTAGAAAAACCTGGTGGTTTAGAGGTTCCCGGGTCATTGTTACAACTTAAGGACTTCGGGGGTTGACGATACATATAAAGTTCATCGGGGTTGGAATTAGATTTCTCTATTTTTATGCCCTTTCCCTTATTATTTTCTTTTGCCTTTTTAAATTCAGTTAGGGTAATTTCTATAACATCATCGGAATTCTCGTCGGAATCCGATTCATCGGAGAATTGGTAATCCTCCCAATATTTTGCTTCCTTGGTGGAAACACCATTGACCATAATTAACCTTGGTCGGTTGGTTGAGAATTTTCTTTTACTTAACCATTTTATTATTTCCCCCACCGTTTCTATTTCCTCCTCCGGTTCCTCCTCTTCCGGTTCTGATTCTTCTTCCGGTTCTGATTCTTCTTTCGGTTCCTCTTCGAGAACTTGTGAATCAGTCCAATATATATTCGACTCTTCGTTATTATTAGGTGAGTCAATGGGATTTGTGCTAGAGGTAGACATCTATCACACAATATCAAACATGTTAAGAGATTAATATATCACATAATATATACATGTTAATAATATATAGTTTCCAACAAAAATGTTAAGCAATCATATTTAAAGAAAACACGGTCGAAGTCCAGACTCACTAATGCATCCTAACAAACTCGATAAGACACACTAATGCAAATTTTCTAGTTCTCTAAGACCAACGCTCGGACACCAACTGGAATGTCCCGTTCTTATTGATTAAAAACGTTCCATATTAATTGATTTCGTTGCGAGGTTTTGACCTCTATATGAGACGTTTTTCAAAGACTGCATTCATTTTTAAAACAAACCATAACCTTTATTTCATAAATAAAGGTTTAAAAAGCTTTACGTAGATTATCAAATAATGATAATCTAAAATATCCTGTTTACACACGACCATTACATAATGGTTTACAATACAAATATGTTACATCGAAATCAGTTTCTTGAATGCAGTTTTACACAATATCATACAAACATGGACTCCAAATCTTGTCCTTATTTTAGTATGCAACAGCGGAAGCTCTTAGTATTCACCTGAGAATAAACATGCTTTAAACGTCAACAAAAATGTTGGTGAGTTATAGGTTTAACCTATATATATCAAATCGTAACAATAGACCACAAGATTTCATATTTCAATACACATCCCATACATAGAGATAAAAATCATTCATATGGTGAACACCTAGTAACCGACATTAACAAGATGCATATATAAGAATATCCCCATCATTCCGGGACACCCTTCGGATATGATATAAATTTCGAAGTACTAAAGCATCCGGTACTTTGGATGGGGTTTGTTAGGCCCAATAGATCTATCTTTAGGATTCCCGTGAATTAGGGTGTCTGTTCCCTAATTCTTAGATTACCAGACTTAATAAAAAGGGGCATATTCGATTTTGATAATTCAACCATAGAATGTAGTTTCACGTACTTGTGTCTATTTTGTAAATCATTTATAAAACCTGCATGTATTCTCATCCCAAAAATATTAGATTTTTAAAAGTGGGACTATAACTCACTTTCACAGATTTTTACTTCGTCGGGAAGTAAGACTTGGCCACTGGTTGATTCACGAACCTATAACAATATATACATATATCAAAGTATGTTCAAAATATATTTACAACACTTTTAATACATTTTGATGTTTTAAGTTTATTAAGTCAGCTGTCCTCGTTAGTAACCTACAACTAGTTGTCCACAGTTAGATGTACAGAAATAAATCGATAAATATTATCTTGAATCAATCCACGACCCAGTGTATACATATCTCAGTATTGATCACAACTCAAACTATATATATATTTTGGAATCAACCTCAACTCTGTATAGCTAACTCCAACATTCACATATAGAGTGTCTATGGTTGTTCCGAAATATATATAGATGTGTCGACATGATAGGTCGAAACATTGTATACGTGTCTATGGTATCTCAAGATTTCATAATATACAATACAAGTTGATTAAGTTATGGTTGGTATAGATTTGTTACCAATTTTCACGTAGCTAAAATGAGAAAAATTATCCAATCTTGTTTTACCCATAACTTCTTCATTTTAAATCCGTTTTGAGTGAATCAAATTGCTATGGTTTCATATTAAACTCTATTTTATGAATCTAAACAGAAAAAGTATAGGTTTATAGTCAGAAAAATAAGTTACAAGTCATTTTTGTAAAGGTAGTCATTTCAGTCGAAAGAACGACGTCTAGATGACCATTTTAGAAAACATACTTCCACTTTGAGTTTAACCATGATTTTTGGATATAGTTTCATGTGAAATGTCCCGTTCTTATTGATTAAAAATGTTCCATATTAATTGATTTGTTACGAGGTTTTGACCTCTATATGAGACGTTTTTCAAAGACTGCATTCATTTTTAAAACAAACCATAACCTTTATTTCATAAATAAAGGTTTAAAAAGCTTTACGTAGATTATCAAATAATGATAATCTAAAATATCCTGTTTACACACGACCATTACATAATGGTTTACAATACAAATATGTTACATCGAAATCAGTTTCTTGAATGCAGTTTTTACACAATATCATACAAACATGGACTCCAAATCTTGTCCTTATTTTAGTATGCAACAGCGGAAGCTCTTAATATTCACCTGAGAATAAACATGCTTTAAACGTCAACAAAAATGTTGGTGAGTTATAGGTTTAACCTATATATATCAAATTGTAACAATAGACCACAAGATTTCATATTTCAATATACATCCCATACATAGAGATAAAAATCATTCATATGGTGAACACCTGGTAACCGACATTAACAAGATGCATATATAAGAATATCCCCATCATTCCGGGACACCCTTCGGATATGATATAAATTTCGAAGTACTAAAGCATCCGATACTTTGGATGGGGTTTGTTAGGCCCAATAGATCTATCTTTAGGATTCGCGTCAATTAGGGTGTCTGTTCCCTAATTCTTAGATTACCAGACTTAATAAAAAGGGGCATATTCGATTTCGATAATTCAACCATAGAATGTAGTTTCACGTACTTGTGTCTATTTTGTAAATCATTTATAAAACCTGCATGTATTCTCATCCCAAAAATATTAGATTTTAAAAGTGGGACTATAACTCACTTTCACAAATTTTTACTTCGTCGAGAAGTAAGACTTGGCCACTGTTGATTCACGAACCTATAACAATATATACATATATATTAAAGTATGTTCAAAATATATTTACAACACTTTTAATATATTTTGATGTTTTAAGTTTATTAAGTCAGCTGTCCTCGTTAGTAACCTACAACTAGTTGTCCACAGTTAGATGTACAGAAATAAATCGATAAATATTATCTTGAATCAATCCACGACCCAGTGTATACGTATCTCAGTATTGATCACAACTCAAACTATATATATTTTGGAATCAACCTCAACCCTGTATAGCTAACTCCAACATTCACATATAAAGTGTCTATGGTTGTTCCGAAATATATATAGATGTGTCGACATGATAGGTCGAAACATTGTATACGTGTCTATGGTATCTCAAGATTACATAATATACAATACAAGTTGATTAAGTTATCGTTGGAATAGATTTGTTACCAATTTTCACGTAGCTAAAATGAGAAAAATTATCCAATCTTGTTTTACCCATAACTTCTTCATTTTAAATCCGTTTTGAGTGAATCAAATTGCTATGGTTACATATTGAACTCTATTTTACGAATCTAAACAGAAAAAGTATAGGTTTATAGTCAGAAAAATAAGTTACAAGTCGTTTTTGTAAAGGTAGTCATTTCAGTCGAAAGAACGACGTCTATATGACCATTTTAGAAAACATACTTCCACTTTGAGTTTAACCATAATTTTTGGATATAGTTTCATGTTCATAATAAAAATAATTTTCTCAGAATAACAACTTTTAAATCAAAGTTTATCATAGTTTTTAATTAACTAACCCAAAACAGCCCGCGGTGTTACTACGATGGCGTAAATCCGGTTTTACGGTGTTTTTCGTGTTTCCAGGTTTTAAATCATTAAGTTAGCATATCATATAGATATAGAACATGTGTTTAGTTAATTTTAAAATTCAAGTTAGAAGGATTAACTTTTGTTTGCGAACAAGTTTAGAATTAACTAAACTATGTTCTAGTGATTACGAGTTTAAACCTTCGAATAACATAGTTTTATATATATGAATCGAATGATGTTATGAACATCATTAATACCTCAAGTTTAGTAGGTAAACCTACTGGAAGTGACAAGAAATGATCTAGCTTCAAAGGATCTTGGATGGCTTGAAAGTTCTTGAAGTAGGATCATGACACAAAAACAAGTTCAAGTAAGATTTTTACTCGAATTAAGATAGTTTATAGTTATAGAAATTGAATCAAAGTTTGAATATGAATATTACCTTGAATAAGAAAGATAACCTACTGTATATAACAAAGGTTTCTTGATCTTAGATGATTACTTGGAATGGATTAGAAAGCTTGGAAGTAAATTAGTAAACTTGAAGGGATTTTTGAAGTGTTCTTGAAGTGTTCTTCCTATGATGATTATAGCTTGATTCTTGAAGAGATTTTTGATGAAGATGATGATTAACTACTGGAAAAATACGTTCATAATAGTGTGTGTGTGTGTTGAGAGAGAATTAGAAAGAGAATTGGAAGTGAAATGGAGTGAATGATGAGTGGTAATTGGTGAGTGGTGAGTGGGGTTAAAAGGAGTTCTAGTTAGTTGACTAGCTCATGGTAGAAGTTAAAATTGATTAGTCATACATGACATAATCAAGAGTGGAATCCCATGCTAGTTCCTATTGGTATATACCTATAGTAAGTACGTTTTGAAGCTGTGTATAATACGGGTAAGAATACAACTGGAATTCTTGATGAAAGAAAAGAATGGGAAAGTAACTGTAACCATTTTCGTTAAGTATGAGTGTTTTGATATATGTCTTGAAGTCTTCCAAAAGTATTTTAATACATCTAAATACACTACATGTATATACATTTTAACTGAGTCATTAAGTCATCGTTAGTCGTTACATGTAAGTGTTGTTTTGAAACCTTTAAGTTAACGATCTCAATTAATGTTGTTAACCCATTATTTATTATATCTAATGAGATGTTAAATTATTATATTATCATGATATTATGAAATATTAATATATCTTAATATGATATATATACATTTAAATGTCGTTACAACGATAATCGTTACATATATGTCTCGTTTCGAAATCCTTAAGTTAGTAGTCTTGTTTATATGTATATAACTCATTGTTAATATACTTATGGAGATACTTACTTATCATAATCTCATGTTAACCATATGTATATCCATATATATCGTCATGTCATTTTTACAAGTTTTAACGTTCGTGAATCGCCGGTCAACTTGGGTGGTCAATTGTCTATATGAAACATATTTCAATTAATCAAGTCTTAACAAGTTTGATTGCTTAACATGTTGGAAACATTTAATCATGTAAATATCAATCTTAATTAATATATATAAACATGGAAAAGTTCGGGTCACTACAGTACCTACCCGTTAAATAAATTTCGTCCCGAAATTTTAAGCTGTTGAAGGTGTTGACGAATCTTCTGGAAATAGATGTGGGTATTTCTTCTTCATCTGATCTTCACGCTCCCAGGTGAACTCGGGTCCTCTACGAGCATTCCATCGAACCTTAACAATTGGTATCTTGTTTTGCTTAAGTCTTTTAACCTCACGATCCATTATTTCGACGGGTTCTTCGATGAATTGGAGTTTTTCGTTGATTTGGATTTCATCTAACGGAATAGTGAGATCTTCTTTAGCAAAACATTTCTTCAAATTCGAGACGTGGAAAGTGTTATGTACAGCCGTGAGTTGTTGAGGTAACTCAAGTCGGTAAGCTACTGGTCCGACACGATCAATAATCTTGAATGGTCCAATATACCTTGGATTTAATTTCCATCATTTACCAAATCGAACAACGCCTTTCCAAGGTGTAACTTTAAGCATGACTATCTCTCCAATTTCAAATTCTATATCTTTTCTTTTAATGTCAGCGTAGCTCTTTTGTCGACTTTGGGCGGTTTTCAACCGTTGTTGAATTTGGATGATCTTCTCGGTAGTTTCTTGTATAATCACCGGACCCGCAATCTGTCTATCCTCCACTTCACTCTAACAAATCGGAGACCTGCACTTTCTACCATAAAGTGCTTCAAACGGCGCCATCTCAATGCTTGAATGGTAGCTGTTGTTGTAGGAAAATTCTGCTAACGGTAGATGTCGATCCCAACTGTTTCCGAAATCAATAACACATGCTCGTAGCATGTCTTCAAGCGTTTGTATCGTCCTTTTGCTCTGCCCATCAGTTTGTGGATGATACGCAGTACTCATGTCTAGACGAGTTCCTAATGCTTGCTGTAATGTTTGCCAGAATCTTGAAATAAATCTACCATCCATATCAGAGATAATAGATGAAATGTCCCGTTCTTATTGATTAAAAACGTTCCATATTAATTGATTTCGTTGCGAGGTTTTGACCTCTATATGAGACGTTTTTCAAAGACTGCATTCATTTTAAAACAAACCATAACCTTTATTTCATCAATAAAGGTTTAAAAAGCTTTACGTAGATTATCAAATAATGATAATCTAAAATATCCTGTTTACACACGACCATTACATAATGGTTTACAATACAAATATGTTACAACAAAATAAGTTTCTTGAATGCAGTTTTTACACAATATCATACAAGCATGGACTCCAAATCTCGTCCTTATTTAAGTATGCGACAGCCGAAGCTCTTAATAATCACCTGAGAATAAACATGCTTAAAATGTCAACAAAAATGTTGGTGAGTTATAGGTTTAACCTATATATATCAAATCATAATAATAGACCACAAGATTTCATATTTCAATACACATCCCATACATAGAGATAAAAATCATTCATATGGTGAACACCTGGTAACCGACATTAACAAGATGCATATATAAGAATATCCCCATCATTCCGGGACACCCTTCGGATATGATATAAATTTCGAAGTACTAAAGCATCCGGTACTTTGGATGGGGCTTGTTGGGCTCGATAGATCTATCTTTAGGATTCGCGTCAATTAGGGTGTCTGTTCCCTAATTCTTAGATTACCAGACTTAATAAAAAGGGGCATATTCGATTTTGATAATTCAACCATAGAATGTAGTTTCACGTACTTGTGTCTATTTTGTAAATCATTTATAAAACCTGCATGTATTCTCATCCCAAAAATATTAGATTTTAAAAGTGGGACTATAACTCACTTTCACAGATTTTTACTTCGTCGGGAAGTAAAACTTGGCCACTGGTTGATTCACGAACCTATAACAATATATACATATATATCAAAGTATGTTCAAAATATATTTACAACACTTTTAATATATTTTGATGTTTTAAGTTTATTAAGTCAGCTGTCCTCGTTAGTAACCTACAACTAGTTGTCCACAGTTAGATGTACAGAAATAAATCGATAAATATTATCTTGAATCAATCCACGACCCAATGTATACGTATCTCAGTATTGATCACAACTCAAACTATATATATTTTGGAATCAACCTCAACCCTGTATAGCTAACTCCAACATTCACATATAGAGTGTCTATGGTTGTTCCGAAATATATATAGATGTGTCGACATGATAGGTCGAAACATTGTATACGTGTCTATGGTATCTCAAGATTACATAATATACATTACAAGTTGATTAAGTTATGGTTGGAATAGATTTGTTACCAATTTTCACGTAGCTAAAATGAGAAAAATTATCCAATCTTGTTTTACCCATAACTTCTTCATTTTAAATCCGTTTTAAGTGAATCAAATTGCTATGGTTTCATATTGAACTCTATTTTATGAATCTAAACAGAAAAGTATAGGTTTATAGTCAGAAATATAAGTTACAAGTCGTTTTTGTAAAGGTAGTCATTTCAGTCGAAAGAACGACGTCTAGATGACCATTTTAGAAAACATACTTCCACTTTGAGTTTAACCATAATTTTTGGATATAGTTTCATGTTCATAATAAAAATCATTTTCTCAGAATAACAACTTTTAAATCAAAGTTTATCATAGTTTTTAATTAACTAACCCAAAACAGCCCGCGGTGTTACTACGACGGCGTAAATCCGGTTTTACGGTGTTTTTCGTGTTTTCAGGTTTTAAATCATTAAGTTAGCATATAATATAGATATAGAACATGTGTTTAGTTTATTTTAAAAGTCAAGTTAGAAGGATTAACTTTTGTTTGCGAACAAGTTTAGAATTAACTAAACTATGTTCTAGTGATTACAAGTTTAAACCTTCGAATAAGATAGCTTTATATGTATGAATCGAATGATGTTATGAACATCATTACTACCTTAAGTTCCTTGGATAAACCTACTGGAAAAGAGAAAAATGGATCTAGCTTCAATGGATCCTTGGATGGCTCGAAGTTCTTGAAGCAGAATCATGACACGAAAACAAGTTCAAGTAAGATCATCACTTGAAATAAGATTGTTATAGTTATAGAAATTGAACCAAAGTTTGAATATGATTATTACCTTGTATTAGAATGATAACCTACTGTAAGAAACAAAGATTTCTTGAGGTTGGATGATCACCTTACAAGATTGGAAGTGAGCTAGCAAACTTGAAAGTATTCTTGATTTTATGAAACTAGAACTTTTGGAATTTATGAAGAACACTTAGAACTTGAAGATAGAACTTGAGAGAGATCAATTAGATGAATAAAATTGAAGAATGAAAGTGTTTGTAGGTGTTTTTGGTCGTTGGTGTATGGATTAGATATAAAGGATATGTTATTTTGTTTTCATGTAAATAAGTCATGAATGATTACTCATATTTTTGTAATTTTATGAGATATTTCATGCTAGTTGCCAAATGATGGTTCCCACATGTGTTAGGTGACTAACATGGGCTGCTAAGAGCTGATCATTGGAGTGTATATACCAATAGTACATACATCTAAAAGCTGTGTATTGTACGAGTACGAATACGGGTGCATACGAGTAGAATTGTTGATGAAACTGAACGAGGATGTAATTGTAAGCATTTTTGTTAAGTAGAAGTATTTTGATAAGTGTATTGAAGTCTTTCAAAAGTGTATAAATACATATTAAAACACTACATGTATATACATTTTAACTGAGTCGTTAAGTCATCGTTAGTCGTTACATGTAAATGTTGTTTTGAAACCTTTAGGTTAACGATCTTGTTAAATGTTGTTAACCCAATGTTTATAATATCAAATGAGATTTTAAATTATTATATTATCATGATATTATCATGTATGAATATCTCTTAATATGATATATATACATTAAATGTCTTTACAACGATAATCGTTACATATATGTCTCGTTTAAAAAATCATTAAGTTAGTAGTCTTGTTTTTACATATGTAGTTCATTGTTAATATACTTAATGGTATGTTTACTTATCATAGTATCATGTTAACTATATATATATATCCATATATATGTCATCATATAGTTTTTACAAGTTTTAACGTTCGTGAATCACCGGTCAACTTGGGTGGTCAATTGTCTATATGAAACATATTTCAATTAATCAAGTCTTAACAAGTTTGATTGCTTAACATGTTGGAAATATTTAATCATGTAAATATCAATCTCAATTAATATATATAAACATGGAAAAGTTCGGGTCACTACAATAGAGATTGGTATTCCATGTCTGGAGACGACTTCCTTCAAATACAGTCGTGCTAACTTCTCCATCTTGTCATCTTCTCTTATTGGTAGGAAGTGTGCTGATTTGGTGAGACGATCAACTATTACCCAAATAGTATCAAAACCACTTGCAGTCCTTGGCAATTTAGTGATGAAATCCATGGTAATGTTTTCCCATTTCCATTCCGGGATTTCGGGTTGTTGAAGTAGACCTGATGGTTTCTAATGCTCAGCTTTGACCTTAGAACACATCAAACATTCTCCTACATATTTAGCAACATCGGCTTTTATACCCGGCCACCAAAAATGTTTCTTGAGATCCTTGTACATCTTCCCCGTTCCAGGATGTATTGAGTATCTGGTTTTATGAGCTTCTCTAAGTACCATTTCTCTCATATCTCCAAATTTTGGTACCCAAATCCTTTCAGCCCTATACCGGGTTCCGTCTTCCCGAATATTAAGATGCTTCTCCTATCCTTTGGGTATTTCATCCTTTAAATTTCCCTCTTTTAAAACTCCTTGTTGCGCCTCCTTTATTTGAGTAGTAAGGTTATTATGAATCATTATATTCATAGATTTTACTCGAATGGGTTTTCTGTCCTTCCTGCTCAAGGCATCGGCTACCACATTTGCCTTCCCCGGGTGGTAACGAATCTCAAAGTCGTAATCATTCAATAATTCAATCCACCTACGCTGCCTCATATTCAGTTGTTTCTGATTAAATATGTGTTGAAGACTTTTGTGGTCGGTATATATAATACTTTTGACCCCATATAAGTAGTGCCTCCAAGTCTTTAATGCAAAAACAACTGCGCCTAATTCCAAATCATGCGTCGTATAATTTTGTTCGTGAATCTTCAATTGTCTAGACGCATAAGCAATCACCTTCGTTCGTTGCATTAATACACAACCGAGACCTTGCTTTGATGCGTCACAATAAATCACAAAATCATCATTCCCTTCAGGCAATGACAATATAGGTGCCGTAGTTAGCTTTTTCTTCAATAACTAAAACGCTTTCTCTTGTTGATCATTCCATTCAAATTTCTTCCCTTTATGTGTTAATGCAGTCAAGGGTTTTGCTATTCTGGAAAAGTCTTGGATGAACCTTCTGTAGTAACCAGCTAGTCCTAAAAATTGGCGTATGTGTTTCGGAGTTTTCGGGGTTTCCCACTTTTCAACAGTTTCTATCTTTGCCGGATCCACCTTAATACCTTCTTTGTTCACTATGTGACCGAGGAATTGAACTTTTTCCAACTAAAATGCACACTTTGAAAACTTAGCGTACAATTCTTCCTTCCTCAATACTTCTAACACCTTTCTCAAATGTTCACCGTGTTCTTGGTCATTCTTTGAGTAAATAAGTATGTCATCAATGAAAACAATGACAAACTTGTCAAGGTATGGTCCACACACTCGGTTCATAAGGTCCATGAACACAGCTGGTGCATTAGTTAAACCAAATGGGATGACCATAAACTCGTAATGACCGTAACGTGTTCTGAAAGCAGTCTTTGGAATATCATCTTCTTTCACCCGTAATTGATGATACCCAGAACGTAAGTCAATCTTTGAATAAACAGACGAGCCTTGTAGTTGATCAAATAAGTCATCGATTCTCGGTAGTGGGTAGCGGTTCTTGATGGTAAGTTTGTTCAACTCTCGGTAGTCGATACACAACCTGAATGTACCATCTTTCTTCTTGACAAACAAAACAGGAGCTCCCCACGGTGATGTGCTTGGTCGAATGAAACCACGCTCTAAAAGTTCTTGTAATTGGCTTTGCAGTTCTTTCATCTCGCTGGGTGCGAGTCTGTAAAGAGCACGAGCTATTGGTGCAGCTCCTGGTACAAGATCTATTTGAAATTCAACGGATCGATGTGGGGTAATCTCGGTAATTCTTTCGGAAATACATCGGGAAATTCTTTTGCAATGGGAACATCATTGATGCTCTTTTCTTCAGTTTGTACTTTCTCGACGTGTGCTAGAACAGCATAGCAACCTTTTCTTATTAGTTTTTGTGCCTTCAAATTACTAATAAGATGTAGCTTCGTGTTGCCCTTTTCTCCGTACACCATTAAGGGTTTTCCTTTTTCTCGTATAATGTGAATTGCATTTTTGTAACAAACGATCTCTGCTTTCACTTCTTTCAACCAGTCCATACCGATTATCACATCAAAACTCCCTAACTCTACTGGTATCAAATCAATCTTAAATGTTTCGCTAACCAGTTTAATTTCTCGATTCCGACATATATTATCTGCTGAAATTAATTTACCATGTGCTAATTCGAGTAAAAATTTACTATCCAAAGGCGTCAATGGACAACTTAATTTAGCACAAAAATCTCTACTCATATAGCTTCTATCCGCAGCCGAATCAAATAAAACGTAAGCAGATTTATTGTCAATAAGAAATGTACCCGTAACAAGCTCCGGGTCTTCCTGTGCCTCTGCCGCATTAATATTGAAAACTCTTCCGCGGCCTTGTCCATTCGTGTTCTCCTGGTTCGGGCAATTTCTAATAATGTGGCCCGGTTTTCCACATTTATAACAAACTACATTGGCATAACTTGCTCCGACACTACTTGCTCCGCCATTACTCGTTCCGACACCATTTGTTCCTTTCGTTCTATTAACCCCTGGTCCGTAGACCTCACACTTCGCCGCGCTATGACCATTTCTTTTACACTTGTTGCAAAATTTGGTGCAGAACCCCGAGTGATACTTTTCACACCTTTGGCATAGCTGCTTCTGATTGTTGTTGTTGTTGCGGTTATTATTGTTATTGGGATGATTGTTGTAGTTGTTGTTCTTGTTGTTGTTGTTGTTGTTGTTGTTGTTGTTGGGCCGTTTGTTGTGGTTGCGATTGATGTTGCGATTGTTGGGATAATTGTTGCGATTATTATTGTAATTGCTGTTGTTGTTGTATTGGTGATTCTTATCACCGTTTTCCTCCCACTTTCTTTTGACTTGCTTCACCTTGGCCTTTTCAGCAGTCTGTTCTTTAATTCTTTCTTCAATCTGGTTCACTAGTTTGTGAGCCATTCTACATGCCTGTTGTATGGAGGCGGGCTCGTGTGAACTTATATCTTCTTGGATTCTTTCCGGTATCCTTTCACAAACGCGTCGATCTTCTCTTCCTCATCTTCGAATGCTCCCGGACACAATAGGCACAATTCTGTGAATCGTCTTTCGTACGTGGTAATATCAAATCCTTGGGTTCGTAACCCTCTAAGTTCTGTCTTGAGCTTATTGACCTCGGTTCTGGGACGGTACTTCTCATTCATCAAGTGCTTGAATGCTGACCACGGTAGTGCGTACGCATCGTCTTGCCCCACTTGCTCTAGATAGGTATTCCACCATGTTAACGCAGAACCTGTGAAGGTATGCGTAGCGTACTTTACTTTGTCCTCTTCAGTACACTTACTTATGGCAAACACCGATTCGACCTTCTCGGTCCACCGTTTCAATCCGATCGGTCCTTTGGTTCCATCAAATTCCAAAGGTTTGCAGGCAGTGAATTCCTTGTAGGTGCATCCTACACGATTTCCTGTACTGCTAGATCCAAGGTTATTGTTGGTATGTAGCGCAGCCTGTACTGCGGCTAAGTTTGAAGCTAGAAAAGTACGGAATTCCTCTTCAGTCATATTCACGGTGTGTCGAGTAGTCGGTGCCATTTCCTTCAAAATAGTCAAATGGAACAAGTTAATCATACAGAATATTAAGAGTAGTTAATAGTATTTCGTAGCATAATATGAACTCATTTATAAAAGCTTTTTCTTCATATTAGCATTTTATAAGTTTAAATTCGGGTAGTACCTACCCGTTAAGTTCATACTTAGTAGCTAATATACAATTCAACTACTACAATTCTATATGAAAAACTGATTATAATAATATTTCGCGTTCAAACTTTTATACAATATTTTACAAACTTACAATACCGCTTATTTTACATAAAGCATGAAATATAGCACACAATAACTTTGATACAAGATAGTTGTGAAGATAATTCTAGCTAATACACAAGTCGTTCAGCAAAGGCAATAAAGACACGTAATTCATACGTCCAGAAACAAGTCATGCATTCTGGTTTTACTAGGATTACTTCCCATCCTTGGTCTTGTGGAACATAACCGTTATGGCCATTGATAAGACAGCGTGTTGTAACGTCGTCAAAGGGACGAGGGTTACGTAATGTCCAACAGTCCCGTAACAATCTAAAAACCTCATTTCTTACCCCAATTACCGACTCCGTCACTTGTGGGAACGTTTTGTTTAATAGTTGTAGGCCGATGTTCTTGTTCTCACTTTGGTGAGAAGCGAACATTACTAATCCGTAAGCATAACATGCTTCTTTATGTTGCATGTTAGCCGCTTTTTCTAAATCACGAAGTCCAATATTCAGATATATTGAGTCAAAATAATTTCTTAACCCATTGCGTAAAATAGCATTTGGGTTCCCCGCAATATATGCGTCAAAGTAAACACATCGTAACTTATGGATTTCCCAATGTGATATCCCCCATATTTCGAACGAAAGCCTTTTATAAACCAAGGCATTCTTGGAACGTTCTTCGAATGTCTTACAAACTGATCTCGCCTTAAATAGTTGTGCCGAAGAATTCTGACCGACTCTAGACAAGATTTCATCAATCATGTCTCCGGGTAGGTCTCTTAAAATATTGGGTTGTCTATCCATTTTGTGTTTTTATACTGTAAAATAGACAAGAGTTAGATTCATAAAAAAAATACTTATTAATACAAGCAATTTTTACATATATCATAAAGTATAAGCACACTATATTACATATATTACACCACACGAATACAACTATCTTATTCCGACTCCCTTGTTTCTTCTTCTTTGGTTTTGGTTCGTTTTGCCAAGTTTCTAGGGATATATGATGTTCCCCTAATACGAGCTGTTGTTTTCCACATTGGTTTAGAAAAACCTGGTGGTTTAGAGGTTCCCGGGTCATTGTTACAACTTAAGGACTTCGAGGGTTGACGATACATATAAAGTTCATCGGGGTTGGAATTAGATTTCTCTATTTTTATGCCCTTTCCCTTATTATTTTCTTTTGCCTTTTTAAATTCAGTTGGGGTAATTTCTATAACATCATCGGAATTCTCGTCAGAATCCGATTCATCGGAGAATTGGTCATCCTCCCAATATTTTGCTTCCTTAGCGGAAACACCATTGACCATAATTAACCTTGGTCGGTTGGTTGAGGATTTTCTTTTAGTCAACCGTTTTATTATTTCCCCCACCGGTTCTATTTCTTCATCCGGTTCTGATTCTTCTTCCGGTTCCGATTCTTCTTCTGGTTCCGACTCTTCTTCGGGTTCCTCTTCGGGAACTTGTGAATCAGTCCACGAATCATTCCAATTTATATTTGACTCTTAATTATTATTAGGTGAGTCAATGGGACTTGTTCTAGAGGTAGACATCTATCACATAATATCAAACGCGTTAAGAGATTAATATATCACATAATATTCACATGTTAAAAATATATAGTTTCCAACAAAATTTGTTAAGCAATCATTTTTCAAGTAAACACGGTCGAAGTCCAGACTCACTAATGCATCCTAACAAACTAGATAAGATACACTAATGCAAAATTCTGGTTCTCTAAGACCAACGCTCGGATACCAACTGAAATGTCCCGTTCTTATTGATTAAAAACGTTCCATATTAATTGATTTCGTTGCGAGGTTTTGACCTCTATATGAGACGTTTTTCAAAGACTGCATTCATTTTTAAAACAAACCATAACCTTTATTTCATAAATAAAGGTTTAAAAAGCTTTACGTAGATTATCAAATAATGATAATCTAAAATATCCTGTTTACACACGACCATTACATAATGGTTTACAATACAAATATGTTACATCGAAATCAGTTTCTTGAATGCAGTTTTTACACAATATCATACAAACATGGACTCCAAATCTTGTCCTTATTTTAGTATGCAACAGCGGAAGCTCTTAATATTCACCTGAGAATAAAAATGCTTTAAACGTCAACAAAAATGTTGGTGAGTTATAGGTTTAACCTATATATATCAAATTGTAACAATAGACCACAAGATTTCATATTTCAATATACATCCCATACATAGAGATAAAAATTATTCATATGGTGAACACCTGGTAACCGATACTTTGGATGGGGTTTGTTAGGCCCAATAGATCTATCTTTAGGATTCGCGTCAATTAGGGTGTCTGTTCCCTAATTCTTAGATTACCAGACTTAATAAAAAGGGGCATATTCGATTTTGATAATTCAACCATAGAATTTAGTTTCACGTACTTGTGTCTATTTTGTAAATAATTTATAAAACCTGCATGTATTCTCATCCCAAAAATATTAGATTTTAAAAGTGGGACTATAACTCACTTTCACAGATTTTTACTTCGTCGAGAAGTAAGACTTGGCCACTGTTGATTCATGAACCTATAACAATATATACATATATATTAAAGTATGTTCAAAATATATTTACAACACTTTTAATATATTTTGATGTTTTAAGTTTATTAAGTCAGCTGTCCTCGTTAGTAACCTACAACTAGTTGTCCACAGTTAGATGTACAGAAATAAATCGATAAATATTATCTTGAATCAATCCACGACCCAGTGTATACGTATCTCAGTATTGATCACAACTCAAACTATATATATTTTGGAATCAACCTCAACCCTGTATAGCTAACTCCAACATTCACATATAGAGTGTCTATGGTTGTTCCGAAATATATATAGATGTGTCGACATGATAGGTCGAAACATTGTATACGTGTCTATGGTATCTCAAGATTACATAATATACAATACAAGTTGATTAAGTTATGGTTGGAATAGATTTGTTACCAATTTTCACGTAGCTAAAATGAGAAAAATTATCCAATCTTGTTTTTACCCATAACTTCTTTATTTTAAATCCGTTTTGAGTGAATCAAATTGCTATGGTTTCATATTGAACTCTATTTTATGAATCTAAACAGAAAAAGTATAGGTTTATAGTCGGAAAAATAAGTTACAAGTCATTTTTGTAAAGGTAGTCATTTCAGTCGAAAGAACGACGTCTAGATGACCATTTTAGAAAACATACTTCCACTTTGAGTTTAACCATAATTTTTGGATATAGTTTCATGTTCATAATAAAAATAATTTTCTCAGAATAACAACTTTTAAATCAAAGTTTATCATAGTTTTTAATTAACTAACCCAAAACAGCCCGCGGTGTTACTACGATGGCGTAAATCCGGTTTTACGGTGTTTTTCGTGTTTCCAGGTTTTAAATCATTAAGTTAGCATATCATATAGATATAGAACATGTGTTTAGTTAATTTTAAAAGTCAAGTTAGAAGGATTAACTTTTGTTTGCGAACAAGTTTAGAATTAACTAAACTATGTTCTAGTGATTACGAGTTTAAACCTTCGAATAAGATAGTTATATATATATAAATCGAATGATGTTATGAACATCATTACTACCTCAAGTTTAGTAGGTAAACCTACTAGAAGTGACAAGAAATGATCTAGCTTCAAAGGATCTTGGATGGCTTGAAAGTTCTTGAAGTAGGATCATGACACAAAAACAAGTTCAAGTAAGATTTTTACTCGAATTAAGATAGTTTATAGTTATAGAAATTGAATCAAAGTTTGAATATGAATATTACCTTGAATAAGAAAGATAACCTACTGTATATAACAAAGGTTTCTTGATCTTAGATGATTACTTGGAATGGATTTGAAAGCTTGGAAGTAAATTAGTAAACTTGAAGGGATTTTTGAAGTGTTCTTGAAGTGTTCTTCCTATGATGATTATAGCTTGATTCTTGAAGTGATTTTTGATGAAGATGATGATTAACTACTGGAAAAATACGTTCATAATAGTGTGTGTGTGTGTTGAGAGAGAATTAGAAAGAGAATTGGAAGTGAAATGGAGTGAATGATGAGTGGTAATTGGTGAGTAGTGAGTGGGGTTAAAAGGAGTTCTAGTTAGTTGACTAGCTCATGGTAGAAGTTAAAATTGATTAGTCATACATGACATAATCAAGAGTGGAATCCCATGCTAGTTCCTATTGGTATATACCTATAGTAAGTACGTTTTGAAGCTGTGTATAATACGGGTAAGAATACGACTGGAATTCTTGATGAAAGAAAAGAATGGGAAAGTAACTGTAACCATTTTCGTTAAGTATGAGTGTTTTGATATATGTCTTGAAGTCTTCCAAAAGTATTTTAATACATCTAAATACACTACATGTATATACATTTTAACTGAGTCGTTAAGTCATCGTTAGTCGTTACATGTAAGTGTTGTTTTGAAACCTTTAAGTTAACGATCTCAATTAATGTTGTTAACCCATTATTTATTATATCTAATGTGATGTTAAATTATTATATTATCATGATATTATGATATATTAATATATCTTAATATGATATATATACATTTAAATGTCGTTACAACGATAATCGTTACATATATGTCTCGTTTCGAAATCCTTAAGTTAGTAGTCTTGTTTATATGTATATAACTCATTGTTAATATACTTATGGAGATACTTACTTATCATAATCTCATGTTAACCATATGTATATCCATATATATATCGTCATGTCGTTTTTACAAGTTTTAACGTCCGTGAATCGCCGGTCAACTTGGGTGGTCAATTGTCTATATGAAACATATTTCAATTAATCAAGTCTTAACAAGTTTGATTGCTTAACATGTTAGGAACATTTAATCATATAAATATCAATCTCAATTAATATATATAAACATGGAAAAGTTCGGGTCACTACAGTACCTACCCGTTAAATAAATTTCGTCCCGAAATTTTAAGCTATTGAAGGTGTTGACAAATCTTCTGGAAATAGATGTGGGTATTTCTTCTTCATCTGATCTTCACGCTCCCAGGTGAACTCGGGTCCTCTACAAGCATTCCATCGAACCTTAACAATTGGTATCTTGTTTTGCTTAAGTCTTTTAACCTCACGATCCATTATTTCGACGGGTTCTTCGATGAATTGGAGTTTTTCGTTGATTTGGATTTCATCTAACGGAATAGTGAGATCTTCTTTAGCAAAACATTTCTTCAAATTCGAGACATGGAAAGTGTTATGTACAGCCGCGAGTTGTTGAGGTAACTCAAGTCAGTAAGCTACTGGTCCGACACGATCAATAATCTTGAATGGTCCAATATACCTTGGATTTAATTTCCCTCATTTACCAAATCTTGAATGACACGAAAACAATTTCAAGTAAGATTTCCACTCGAAATAAGATTGTTATAGTTATAGAAATTGAATTAAAGTTTGAATATGATTGTTACCTTGTATTAGAAAGATAACCTACTGTAAGTAACAAAGGTTTCTTGATCTTGGATGATTACTTGGAATGGATTTAGAAAACTTGGAAGTAAACTTGCAATCTTGGAAGTATTCTTGATTTTATGAAACTAGAACTTTTGGAATTTATGAAGAAGACTTAGAACTTGAAGATAGAACTTGAGAGAGATCAATTAGATGAAGAAAATTGAAGAATGAAAGTGTTTGTATGTGTTTTTGGTCGTTGGTGTATGGATTAGATATAAAGGATATGTAATTTTGGTTTCATGTAAATAAGTCATGAATGATTACTCATATTTTTGTAATTTTATGAGATATTTCATGCTAGTTGCCAAATGATAGTTCCTGTAGTGACCCGAAATTTTCCATGTTTATATATATTAATTGAGATTGATATTTACATGATTAAATATTTCCAACATGTTAAGCAATCAAACTTGTTAAGACTTGATTAATTGAAATATGTTTCATATAGACAATTGACCACCCAAGTTGACCGGTGATTCACGAACGTTAAAACTTGTAAAAACTATATGATGACATATATATGGATATATATATAGTTAACATGATACTATGATAAGTAAACATATCATTAAGTATATTAACAATGAACTACATATGTAAAAACAAGACTACTAACTTAATGATTTTTAAACAAGACATATATGTAACGATTATCGTTGTATAGACATTTAATGTATATATATCATATTAAGAGATATTCATACATGATAATATCATGATAATATAATAATTTAAAATCTCATTTGATATTATAAACATTGGGTTAACAACATTTAACAAGATCGTTAACCTAAAGGTTTCAAAACAACACTTACATGTAACGACTAACGATGACTTAACGACTCAGTTAAAATGTATATACATGTAGTGTTTTAATATGTATTTATACACTTTTGAAAGACTTCAATACACTTATCAAAATACTTCTACTTAACAAAAATGCTTACAATTACATCCTCGTTCAGTTTCATCAACAATTCTACTCGTATGCACCCGTATTCATACTCGTACAATACACAGCTTTTAGATGTATGCACTATTGGTATATACACTCCAATGATCAGCTCTTAGCAGCCCATGTGAGTCACCTAACACATGTAGGAACCATCATTTGGCAACTAGCATCAAATATCTCATAAAATTATAAAAATATGAGTAATCATTCATGACTTATTTACATGAAAACAAAATTACATATCCTTTATATCTAATCCATACACCAATGACCAAAAACACCTACAAACACTTTCATTCTTCAATTTTCTTCATCTAATTGATCTCTCTCAAGTTCTATCTTCAAGTTCTAAGTGTTCTTCATATATTCTACAAGTTCTAGTTACATAAAATCAAGAATACTTTCAAGTTTGCTAGCTCACTTCCAATCTTGTAAGGTGATCATATAACCTCAAGAAATCTTTGTTTCTTACAGTAGGTTATCATTCTAATACAAGGTAATAATCATATTCAAACTTTGGTTCAATTTCTATAACTATAACAATCTTATTTCAAGTGATGATCTTACTTGAACTTGTTTTCGTGTCATGATTCTGCTTCAAGAACTTCGAGCTATCCAAGGATCTGTTGAAGCTAGATCCATTTTTCTCTTTTCCAGTAGGTTTATCCAAGGAACTTAAGGTAGTAATGATGTTCATAACATCATTCGATTCATACATATAAAGCTATCTTATTCGAAGGTTTAAACTTGTAATCACTAGAACATAGTTTAGTTAATTCTAAACTTGTTCGCAAACAAAAGTTAATCCTTCTAACTTGACTTTTAAAATCAACTAAACACATGTTCTATATCTATATGATATGCTAACTTAATGATTTAAAACCTGGAAACACGAAAAACACCGTAAAATCGGATTTACGCCGTCGTAGTAACACCGCGGGCTGTTTTGGGTTAGTTAATTAAAAACTATGATAAACTTTGATTTAGAAGTTGCTATTCTGAGAAAATGATTTTTATTATGAACATGAAACTATATCCAAAAATTATGGTTAAACTCAAAGTGGAAGTATGTTTTCTAAAATGGTCATCTAGACGTCGTTCTTTCGACTGAAATGACTACCTTTACAAAAACGACTTGTAACTTATTTTTCCGACTATAAACCTATACTTTTTCTGCTTAGATTCATAAAATAGAGTTAAATATGAAACCATAGCAATTTGATTCACTCAAAACGGATTTAAAATGAAGAAGTTATGGGTAAAACAAGATTGGATAATTTTTCTCATTTTAGCTACGTGAAAATTGGTAACAAATCTATTCCAACTATAACTTAATCAACTTGTATTGTATATTATGTAATCTTGAGATACCATAGACACGTATACAATGTTTCGACCTATCATGTCGACACATCTATATATATTTCGGAACAACCATAGACACTCTATATGTGAATGTTGGAGTTAGCTATACAGGGTTGAGGTTGATTCCAAAATATATATAGTTTGAGTTGTGATCAATACTGAGATACGTATACACTGGGTCGTGGATTGATTCAAGATAATATTTATCAATTTATTTCTGTACATCTAACTGTGGACAACTAGTTGTAGGTTACTAACGAGGACAGCTGACTTAATAAACTTAAAACATCAAAATATATTAAAAGTGTTGTAAATATATTTTGAACATACTTTGATATATATGTATATATTGTTATAGGTTCGTGAATCAACCAGTGGCCAAGTCTTACTTCCCGACAAAGTAAAAATCTGTGAAAGTGAGTTATAGTCCCACTTTTAAAATCTAATATTTTTGGGATGAGAATACATGCAGGTTTTATAAATGATTTACAAAATAGACACAAGTACGTGAAACTACATTCTATGGTTGAATTATCGAAATCGAATATGCCCCTTTTTTATTAAGTCTGGTAATCTAAGAATTAGGGAACAGACACCCTAATTGACGCGAATCCTAAAGATAGATCTATTGGGCCTAACAAACCCCATCCAAAGTACCGGATGCTTTAGTACTTCGAAATTTATATCATATCCGAAGGGTGTCCCGGAATGATGGGGATATTCTTATATATGCATCTTGTTAATGTCAGTTACCAGGTGTTCACCATATGAATGATTTTTATCTCTATGTATGGGATGTGTATTGAAATATGAACTCTTGTGGTCTATTGTTACGATTTGATATATATAGGTTAAACCTATAACTCACCAACATTTTTGTTGACGTTTTAAGCATGTTTATTCTCAGGTGTTTATTAAGAGCTTCCGCTGTCGCATACTTAAATAAGGACGAGATTTGGAGTCCATGCTTGTATGATATTGTGTAAAAACTGCATTCAAGAAACTTATTTTGTTGTAACATATTTGTATTGTAAACCATTATGTAATGGTCGTGTGTAAACAGGATATTTTAGATTATCATTATTTGATAATCTACGTAAAGCTTTTTAAACCTTTATTGATGAAATAAAGGTTATGGTTTGTTTTAAAATGAATGCAGTCTTTGAAAAACGTCTCATATAGAGGTCAAAACCTCGCAACGAAATCAATTAATATGGAACGTTTTTAATCAATAAGAACGGGACATTTCAGTTGGTATCCGAGCGTTGGTCTTAGAGAACCAGAATTTTGCATTAGTGTGTCTTATCGAGTTCGTTAGGATGCATTAGTGATTCTGGACTTCGACCGTGTTTACTTGAAAAATGATTGCTTAACAAATTTTGTTGGAAACTATATATTTTTAACATGTGAAAATTATGTGATATATTAATCTCTTAACTCGTTTGATATTATGTGATAGATGTCTACCTCTAGAACAAGTCCCATTGACTCACCTAATAATAATGAAGAATCAAATCTAAATTGGAATGATTCATGGACTGATTCACAAGTTCCCGAAGAGGAACCGGAAGAAGAGTCGGAACCGGAAGAAGAATCGGAACCGGAAGAAGAATCGGAACTGGATGAAGAAATAGAACAGGTGGGGGAAATAATAAAACGGTTAAGTAAACGAAAATCCTCAACCAATCGACCAAGGTTAATTATGGTCAATGGTGTTTCCGCCAAGGAAGCAAAATATTGGGAGGATTACCAATTCTCCGATGAATCGGATTCCGACGAGAATTCCGATGATGTTATAGAAATTACCCCAACTGAATTTAAAAAGGCAAAAGAAAATAATAAGGGAAAGGGCATAAAAATATAGAAATCTAATTCCAACCCCGATGAACTTTATATGTATCGTCAACCCCCGAAGTCCTTAAGTTGTAACAATGACCCGGGAACCTCTAAACCACCAGGTTTTTCTAAACCAGTGTGGAAAATTACGGCTCGTATTAGGGGAACATCATATATCCCTAGAAACTTGGCAAAACGAACCAAAACCGAAGAAGAAGAAACAAGCGAGTTGGAATAAGATAGTTGTATTCGTGTGGTGTAATATATGTAATATAGTGTGCTTATGCTTTATGATATATGTAAAAATTGCTTGTATTAATAAGTATTTTTTTTTTTTTATGAATCTAACTCTTGTCTATTTTACAGTATAAAAACACAAAATGGATAGACAACCCAATATTTTAAGAGACCTACCCGGAGACATGATTGATGAAATCTTGTCTAGAGTCGGTCAGAATTCTTCGGCACAACTATTTAAGGCGAGATCAGTTTGTAAGACATTCGAAGAACGTTCCAAGAATGCCTTGGTTTATAAAAGGCTTTCGTTCGAAAGATGGGGGATATCACATTGGGAAATCCATAAGTTACGATGTGTTTACTTTGACGCATATATTGCGGGGAACCCAAATGCTATTTTACGCAATGGGTTAAGAAATTATTTTGACTCAATATATCCGAATATTAGACTTCGTGATTTAGAAAAAGCGGCTAACATGCAACATAAAGAAGCATGTTATGCTTACGGATTAGTAATGTTCGTTTCTCACCAAAGTGAGAACAAGAACATCGGACTACAGCTATTAAACAAAACGTTCCCACAAGTGACGGAGTCGGTAATTGGGGTAAGAAATGAGGTTTTTAGATTGTTACGGGACTGTTGGACATTACGTAACCCTCGTCCCTTTGACGACGTTACAACACGCTGTCTTATCAACGGCCATAACGGTTATGTTCCACAAGACCAAGGATGGGAAGTAATCCTAGTAAAACCAGAATGCATGACTTGTTTCTGGACGTATGAATTACGTGTCTTTATTGCCTTTGCTGAACGACTTATGTACTAGCTAGAATTATCTTCACAACCATCTTGTATCAAATTTATTGTGTGCTATATTTCATGCTATATGTAAAATAAGCGGTATTGTAAATTTGTAAAATATTGTGTAAAAGTTTGAACGCGAAATATTATTATAATCAGTTTTTCATATAGAATTGTAGTAGTTGAATTGTATATTAGCTACTAAGTATGAACTTAACGGGTAGGTACTACCCGAATTTAAACTTATAAAACGCTAATATGAAGAAAAAGCTTTTATAAATGAGTTCATATTATGCTACGAAATACTATTAACTACTCTTGATATTCTGTATGATTAACTTGTTCCATTTGACTATTTTGAAGGAAATGGCACCGACTACTCGACACACCATGAATATGAATGAAGAGGAATTCCGTACTTTTCTAGCTTCAAACATAGCCGCAGTACAGGCTGCGCTACATACCAACAATAACCTTGGATCTAGCAGTACAGGAAATCATGTAGGATGCACCTACAAAGAATTCACTGCCTGCAAACCTTTGGAATTTGATGGAACCGAAGGACCGATCGGATTGAAACGGTGGACCGAGAAGGTCGAATCGGTGTTTGCCATAAGTAAGTGTACTGAAGAGGACAAAGTGAAGTACGCTACGCATACCTTCACAGGTTCTGCGTTAACATGGTGGAATACCTATCTAGAGCAAGTGGGACAAGATGATGCTTACGCACTACCGTGGTCAGCATTCAAGCACTTGATGAATGAGAAGTACCATCCCAGAACCGAGGTCAATAAGCTCAAGACAGAACTTAGAGGGTTACGAACCCAAGGATTTGATATTACCACATACGAAAGACGATTCACAGAATTGTGCTTATTGTGTCCGGGAGCGTTCGAAGATGAGGAAGAGAAGATCGACGCGTTTGTGAAAGGATTACCGGAAAGAATCCAAGAAGATATAAGTTCACACGAGCCCGCCTCCATACAACAGGCATGTAGAATGGCTCACAAACTAGTGAACCAGATTGAAGAAAGAATTAAAGAACAGACTGCTGAAGAGGCAAATGTGAAGCAAGTCAAAAGAAAGTGGGAGGAAAACGGTGATAAGAATCACCAATACAACAACAACAGCAATTACAACAATAATCGCAACAATTATCCCAACAATCGCAACATCAATCGCAACTACAACAAACGGCCCAACAACAACAACAACAACGGCAACTACAACAATCATCCCAACAACAATAATAACCGCAACAACAACAACAATCAGAAGCAGCTATGCCAAAGGTGTGAAAAGTATCACTCGGGGTTCTGCACCAAATTTTGCAACAAGTGTAAAAGAAATGGTCATAGCGCGGTGAAGTGTGGGGTCTACGGACCAGGGGTTAATAGAACGAAAGGAACAAATGGTGTCGGAATGAGTAATGGCGGAGCAAGTAGTGTCGGAGCAAGTTATGCCAATGTAGTTTGTTATAAATGTGGAAAACCGGGCCACATTATTAGAAATTGCCCGAACCAGGAGAACACAAATGGACAAGGCCGCGGAAGAGTTTTCAATATTAATGCGGTAGAGGCACAGGAAGACCCAGAGCTTGTTACGGGTACGTTTCTTATTGACAATAAATCTGCTTACGTTTTATTTGATTCGGGTGCGGATAGAAGCTATATGAGTAGAGATTTTTGTGCTAAATTAAGTTGTCCATTGACGCCTTTGGATAGTAAATTTTTACTCGAATTAGCAAATGGTAAATTAATTTCAGCAGATAATATATGTCGGAATCGAGAAATTAAACTGGTTAGCGAAACATTTAAGATTGATTTGATACCAGTAGAGTTAGGGAGTTTTGATGTGATAATCGGTATGGACTGGTTGAAAGAAGTGAAAGCAGAGATCGTTTGTTACAAAAATGCAATTCGCATTATACGAGAAAAAGGAAAACCCTTAATGGTGTACGGAGAAAAGGGCAACACGAAGCTACATCTTATTAGTAATTTGAAGGCACAAAAACTAATAAGAAAAGGTTGCTATGCTGTTCTAGCACACGTCGAGAAAGTACAAACCGAAGAAAAGAGCATCAATGATGTTCCCATTGCAAAAGAATTTCCCGATGTATTTCCGAAAGAATTACCGGGATTACCCCCACATCGATCCGTTGAATTTCAAATAGATCTTGTACCAGGAGCTGCACCAATAGCTCGTGCTCCTTACAGACTCGCACCCAGCGAGATGAAAGAACTGCAAAGCCAATTACAAGAACTTTTAGAGCGTGGTTTCATTCGACCAAGCACATCACCGTGGGGAGCTCCTGTTTTGTTTGTCAAGAAGAAAGATGGTACATTCAGGTTGTGTATCGACTACCGAGAGTTGAACAAACTTACCATCAAGAACCGCTACCCACTACCGAGAATCGACGACTTATTTGATCAACTACAAGGCTCGTCTGTTTATTCAAAGATTGACTTACGTTCCGGGTATCATCAAATGCGGGTGAAAGAAGATGATATTCCAAAGACTGCTTTCAGAACACGTTACGGTCATTACGAGTTTATGGTCATTCCATTTGGTTTAACTAATGCACCAGCTGTGTTAATGGACCTTATGAACCGAGTGTGTGGACCATACCTTGACAAGTTTGTCATTGTTTTCATTGATGACATACTTATTTACTCAAAGAATGACCAAGAACACGGTGAACATTTGAGAAAGGTGTTAGAAGTATTGAGGAAGGAAGAATTGTACGCTAAATTTTCAAAGTGTGCATTTTGGTTGGAAGAAGTTCAATTCCTCGGTCACATAGTGAACAAAGAAGGTATTAAGGTGGATCCGGCAAAGATAGAAACTGTTGAAAAGTGGGAAACCCCGAAAACTCCGAAACACATACGCCAGTTTTTAGGACTAGCTGGTTACTACAGAAGGTTCATCCAAGACTTTTCCAGAATAGCAAAACCCTTGACTGCATTAACGCATAAAGGGAAGAAATTTGAATGGAATGATGAACAAGAGAAAGCGTTTCAGTTATTGAAGAAAAAGCTAACTACGGCACCTATATTGTCATTGCCTGAAGGGAATGATGATTTTGTGATTTATTGTGATGCATCAAAGCAAGGTCTCGGTTGTGTATTAATGCAACGAACGAAGGTGATTGCTTATGCGTCTAGACAATTGAAGATTCACGAACAAAATTATACGACGCATGATTTGGAATTAGGCGCGGTTGTTTTTGCATTAAAGACTTGGAGGCACTACTTATATGGGGTCAAAAGTATTATATATACCGACCACAAAAGTCTTCAACACATATTTAATCAGAAACAACTGAATATGAGGCAGCGTAGGTGGATTGAATTATTGAATGATTACGACTTTGAGATTCGTTACCACCCGGGGAAGGCAAATGTGGTAGCCGATGCCTTGAGCAGGAAGGACAGAGAACCCATTCGGGTAAAATCTATGAATATAATGATTCATAATAACCTTACTACTCAAATAAAGGAGGCGCAACAAGGAGTTTTAAAAGAGGGAAATTTAAAGGATGAAATACCCAAAGGATCGGAGAAGCATCTTAATATTCGGGAAGACAGAACCCGGTATAGGGCTGAAAGGATTTGGGTACCAAAATTTGGAGATATGAGAGAAATGGTACTTAGAGAAGCTCATAAAACCAGATACTCAATACATCCTGGAACGGGGAAGATGTACAAGGATCTCAAGAAACATTTTTGGTGGCCGGGTATGAAAGCCGATGTTGCTAAATATGTAGGAGAATGTTTGACGTGTTCTAAGGTCAAAGCTGAGCATCAGAAACCATCAGGTCTACTTCAACAACCCGAAATCCCGGAATGGAAATGGGAAAACATTACCATGGATTTCATCACTAAATTGCCAAGGACTGCAAGTGGTTTTGATACTATTTGGGTAATAGTTGATCGTCTCACCAAATCAGCACACTTCCTGCCAATAAGAGAAGATGACAAGATGGAGAAGTTAGCACGACTGTATTTGAAGGAAGTCGTCTCCAGACATGGAATACCAATCTCTATTATCTCTGATAGGGATGGTAGATTTATTTCAAGATTCTGGCAGACATTACAGCAAGCATTAGGAACTCGTCTAGACATGAGTACTGCCTATCATCCACAAACTAATGGGCAGAGCGAAAGGACGATACAAACGCTTGAAGACATGCTACGAGCATGTGTTATTGATTTCGGAAACAGGACATCTACCGTTAGCAGAATTTTCCTACAACAACAGCTACCATTCAAGCATTGAGATGGCGTCGTTTGAAGCACTTTATGGTAGAAAGTGCAGGTCTCCGATTTGTTGGAGTGAAATGGGGGATAGACAGATTACGGGTCCAGAGATTATACAAGAAACTACCGAGAAGATCATCCAAATTCAACAACGCTTGAAAACCGCCCAAAGTCGACAAAAGAGCTACGCTGACATTAAAAGAAAAGATATAGAATTTGAAATTGGAGAGATGGTCATGCTTAAAGTTGGACCTTGTAAAGGCGTTGTTCGATTTGGTAAACGAGAGAAATTAAATCCAAGGTATATTGGACCATTCAAGATTATTGATCGTGTCGGACCAGTAGCTTACCGACTTGAGTTACCTCAACAACTCGCGGCTGTACATAACTCTTTCCACGTCTCGAATTTGAAAAAATGTTTTGCTAAAGAAGATCTCACTATTCCGTTAGATGAAATCCAAATCAACGAAAAACTCCAATTCATCGAAGAACCCGTCGAAATAATGGATCGTGAGGTTAAAAGACTTAAGCAAAACAAGATACCAATTGTTAAGGTTCGATGGAATGCTCGTAGAGGACCCGAGTTCACCTGGGAGCATGAAGATCAGATGAAGAAGAAATACCCACATCTATTTCCAGAAGATTCGTCAAGACCTTCAACAGCTTAAAATTTCGGGACGAAATTTAATTAACGGGTAGGTACTGTAGTGACCCGAACTTTTCCATGTTTATATATATTAATTGAGATTGATATTTACATGATTAAATGTTTCCAACATGTTAAGTAATCAAACTTGTTAAGACTTGATTAATTGAAATATGTTTCATATAGACAATTGACCACCCAAGTTGACCGGTGATTCACGAACGTTAAAACTTGTAAAAACTATATGATGACATATATATGGATATATATAGTTAACATGATACTATGATAAGTAAACATATCATTAAGTATAATAACAATGAACTACATATGTAAAAACAAGACTACTAACTTAATGATTTTTAAACAAGACATATATGTAACGATTATCGTTGTATAGACATTTAATGTATATATATCATATTAAGAGATATTCATACATGATAATATCATGATAATATAATAATTTAAAATCTCATTTGATATTATAAACATTGGGTTAACAACATTTAACAAGATCGTTAACCTAAAGGTTTCAAAACAACACTTACATGTAACGACTAACGATGACTTAACGACTCAGTTAAAATGTATATACATGTAGTGTTTTAATATGTATTTATACACTTTTGAAAGACTTCAATACACTTATCAAAATACTTCTACTTAACAAAAATGCTTACAATTACATCCTCGTTCAGTTTCATCAACAATTCTACTCGTATGCACCCGTATTCATACTCGTACAATACACAGCTTTTAGATGTATGTACTATTGGTATATACACTCCAATGATCAGCTCTTAGCAGCCCATGTGAGTCACCTAACACATGTGGGAACCATCATTTGGCAACTAGCATCAAATATCTCATAAAATTACAAAAATATGAGTAATCATTCATGACTTATTTACATGAAAACAAAATTACATATCCTTTATATCTAATCCATACACCAACGACCAAAAACACCTACAAACACTTTCATTCTTCAATTTTCTTCATCTAATTGATCTCTCTCAAGTTCTATCTTCAAGTTCTAAGTGTTCTTCATATATTCTACAAGTTCTAGTTACATAAAATCAAGAATACTTTCAAGTTTGCTAGCTCACTTCCAATCTTGTAAGGTGATCATCTAACCTCAAGAAATCTTTGTTTCTTACAGTAGGTTATCATTCTAATACAAGGTAATAATCATATTCAAACTTTGGTTCAATTTCTATAACTATAACAATCTTATTTCAAGTGATGATCTTACTTGAACTTGTTTTCGTGTCATGATTCTGCTTCAAGAACTTCGAGCTATCCAAGGATCTGTTGAAGCTAGATCCATTTTTCTCTTTTCCAGTAGGTTTATCCAAGGAACTTAAGGTAGTAATGATGTTCATAACATCATTCGATTCATACATATAAAGCTATCTTATTCGAAGGTTTAAACTTGTAATCACTAGAACATAGTTTAGTTAATTCTAAACTTGTTCGCAAACAAAAGTTAATCCTTATAACTTGACTTTTAAAATCAACTAAACACATGTTCTATATCTATATGATATGCTAACTTAATGATTTAAAACCTGGAAACACGAAAAACACCGTAAAACAGGATTTACGCCGTCGTAGTAACACCGCGGGCTGTTTTGGGTTAGTTAATTAAAAACTATGATAAACTTTGATTTAGAAGTTGTTATTCTTAGAAAATGATTTTTATTATGAACATGAAACTATATACAAAAATTATGGTTAAACTCAAAGTGGAAGTATGTTTTCTAAAATGGTCATCTAGACGTCGTTCTTTCGACTGAAATGACTACCTTTACAAAAACGACTTGTAACTTATTTTTCCGACTATAAACCTATACTTTTTCTACTTAGATTCATAAAATAGAGTTCAATATGAAACCATAGCAATTTGATTCACTCAAAATGGATTTAAAATGAAGAAGTTATGGGTAAAACAAGATTGGATAATTTTTCTCATTTTAGCTACGTGAAAATTGGTAACAAATCTATTTCAACTATAACTTAATCAACTTGTATTGTATATTATGTAATCTTGAGATACCATAGACACGTATACAATGTTTCGACCTATCATGTCGACACATCTATATATATTTCGGAACAACCATAGACACTCTATATGTGAATGTTGGAGTTAGCTATACAGGGTTGAGGTTGATTCCAAAATATATATAGTTTGAGTTATGATCAATACTGAGATACGTATACACTGGGTCGTGGATTGATTCAAGATAATATTTATCAATTTATTTCTGTACATCTAACTGTGGACAACTAGTTGTAGGTTACTAACGAGGACAGCTGACTTAATAAACTTAAAACATCAAAATATATTAAAAGTGTTGTAAATATATTTTGAACATACTTTGATATATATGTATATATTGTTATAGGTTCATGAATCAACCAGTGGCCAAGTCTTACTTCCCGACGAAGTAAAAATCTGTGAAAGTGAGTTATAGTCCCACTTTTAAAATCTAATATTCTTGGGATGAGAATACATGCAGGTTTTATAAATGATTTACAAAATAGACACAAGTACGTGAAACTACATTCTATGGTTGAATTATCGAAATCGAATATGCCCCTTTTTTATTAAGTCTGGTAATCTAAGAATTAGGGAACAGACACCCTAATTGATGCGAATCCTAAAGATAGATCTATTGGTCCTAACAAACCCCATCCAAAGTACCAGATGCTTTAGTACTTCGAAATTTATATCATATCCGAAGGTTGTTCCGGAATGATGGGGATATTCATATATATGCATCTTGTTAATGTCGGTTACCAGGTGTTCACCATATGAATGATTTTTATCTCTATGTATGGGATGTGTATTGAAATATGAACTCTTGTGGTCTATTGTTACGATTTGATATATATAGGTTAAACCTATAACTCACCAACATTTTTGTTGACGTTTTAAGCATGTTTATTCTCAGGTGATTATTAAGAGCTTCCGCTGTCGCATACTTAAATAAGGACGAGATTTGGAGTCCATGCTTGTATGATATTATGTAAAAACTGCATTCAAGAAACTTATTTTGTTGTAACATATTTGTATTGTAAACCATTATGTAATGGTCGTGTGTAAACAGGATATTTTAGATTATCATTATTTGATAATCTACGTAAAGCTTTTTAAACCTTTATTGATGAAATAAAGGTTATGGTTTGTTTTAAAATGAATGCAGTCTTTGAAAAACGTTCATATAGAGGTCAAAACCTCGCAACGAAATCAATTAATATGGAACGTTTTTAATCAATAAGAACGGGACATTTCAGTTCCCACATGTGTTAGGTGACTCACATGGGCTGCTAAGAGCTGATCATTGGAGTGTATATATCAATAGTACATACATCTAAAAGCTGTGTATTGTACGAGTACGGATACGGGTGCATACGAGTAGAATTGTTGATGAAACTGAACGAGGATGTAATTGTAAGCATTTTTGTTAAGTAGAAGTATTTTGATAAGTGTCTTGAAGTCTTTAAAAAGTGTATGAATACATATTAAAACACTACATGTATATACATTTTAACTGAGTCGTTAAGTCATCGTTAGTCGTTACATGTAAATGTTGTTTTGAAACCTTTAGGTTAACGATCTTGTTAAATGTTGTTAACCCATTGTTTATTATAACAAATGAGATGTTAAATTGTTATATTATCATGATATTATGATATATAATATATTTTAGTATGATATATATACAGTTAAATGTCGTTACAACGATAATCGTTACATATATGTCTCGTTTCGAAATCATTAAGTTAGTAGTCTTATTTTTACATATGTATTTCATTGTTAATACACTTAATAATATATTTACTTATCATTTAACATAATTAACCAAGTGTATCAATATCTTAATATGATTCATATGTACCTAGTAAGACGTTGTTATAACGATAATCGTTATATATATCGTTTTCGAGTTTCTTAATTTAATAGTCTCATTTTTATGTATATAACTCATTGTTAAATACCTAATGAGATACATAATTATAATAAAATCATGTTAACTATATATATAACCATATATATGTCATCATATAGTTTTTACAAGTTTTAACGTTCGTGAATCACCGGTCAACTTGGGTGGTCAATTGTCTATATGAAACCTATTTCAATTAATCAAGTCTTAACAAGTTTGATTGCTTAACATGTTGGAAACACTTAATTATGTAAATAACAATTTTATTTAATATATATATAAACATGGAAAAGTTCGGGTCACTACAATCTTTGGGGCGTATGATGTTGATATCTGATTTACTGATTGTGGTGTTAAGGCGTGAGATGCGGATGTTGTTATTGGTGAAGCTGATGCTGTTGATGGTGATGCTGATGGTGCTGGTGGTGCTGGTTATGCTGCTGATGCTTGTAGATATTGCACCATATTCTCCAGGGCCACCACTCGAGCGCGAAGTTGGTTGACTTCTTCTACTATTCCGGGATGATTGGCGGTCCGGACAAGTGGATGAATAAGATCTGAAATTCTAGATATTATATACTCGTGACGGGATATCTTGGAAATGAGGGTGAAAATAGTGTTCCGAACGGGTTCGCCGGTAAGCGCTTCAGGTTCTTTGCCAATAGGGCAATGTGGTGGGTGAAAAGGATCACCTTGTTCACTTCTCCATTGATTAAGTAGACTACGAACCCATCCCCAATTCATCCAGAAAAGGTGATGACTAATTGGTTGGTTCATTCCGGTTACGCTGCCATTGGAGCTCGAGGAGTTTGAGGAATCAAGTGAGAAATTCATCTTATGTGATTGGAATAGGGTTTGATATGAAATGGATGCTGAATATTGAATGATATATTCGTCTCCTTGAATAGTATATATATAGCAAAAAGATTTCCGTAATTTATGGAGGAAATTTAGGAAAAGTGTTAGACAAAGTCTATGGGATAGATATGATAAGATATGATAAGATATGATGTGTCTATACTCCAATAATAGCAGTATGACGTGTCGAGATAAAATGATAAGTATGAAATTAGATAATCTTTTGATTAAAGACTTTCAATTCGTAATGGCATATTCAGGTCTAGGGGCTTGAGCTATAGGATCCTTTAAATCGGTAATCCAAACCCTTCCATTCTAGAGTTTCGTAGACGCCACCCGTCAAGAAAATTCAATGATCAAAAATAACGAGAAAGCTTGAGAATTACAAACTCATGGAATTCGATGATATCTAAACTCGAGCTTAAACGAGAAAATATTTTGATCAAAATTATAAACCGATTTGTTTTCTGAAAACCCTATTTTCAATGCGTTCATTACGATTGAACGTAAAATCCTAGGAATTCACCTGGAATTCATTAGGTCACCTGAACTAAATCGGGTGTCAACCGTAAGAACGGTGGTTGCATAGCATGGTCAAAGACAGGACCTTGTGCCAGACCGACAAATTATAAGGGTGAGCTTTACTATTGCTCCTACCAAGGATAGTAATTGCGTCCGACACGTTATAGACCATAATCAAAAGCATGTCACGGGACATTGCCTTAAACAGTTGCTTGTTCAACGCTTTCCTTTACAACCGGACGGTAGTTTGCCGAAAGGTAATATACGGAACAAGTAAACTGGACGTGTTGCTTTCCAAATACAAGGTTAGCAAGTGGGTGACACAAAACCGCAAGTTTTGAGCTAAAATTTTCAAATCTGAAACCCACCAAACCCACAAAAATATTTTGCAAACACCGGTAAAGGGTTATTCCGAAAAACTTATCTAGGGTAAAAACTAGATTTAATTTTCAAAAGATCAAATGTTTTCATAAAGATCCAATTTCCTTAATGGATCTAAATTTTTATAGTCATGTGGGACTGTAAACCATATCGTTACTACCATTGTTTATACCGCCGTATAGAAATCACTGATGTACAAAGTGTGAAGAATAAAGAAGTGATTCTAGTATTTCAAGACGATATTGCTTGAGGACAAGCAACGCTCAAGTGTGGGAATATTTGATAATGCTAAAAACGAACATATATTTCATAGCATTATTCCTCAAGAAAGACAAGCTTTTAGTTGCAATTGTTCTATTTACAAGTGATATTCGTTTAAATAATAAAAGGTGAAGACAAAAGACAGATTCGACGAATTGAAGACGCAAACGACCAAAAAGCTCAAAAGAACAAAAGACAATAAAAAAGGTTCCAATTATTGATAAGAAACGTCTCGAAATTACAGAAGTACAAGATTCAAAACGCAAAGTACAAGATATTAAATTGTACGCGAGGACGTTCGAAAATCCGGAACCGGGACTAGAGTCAACTCTTAACGCTCGACGCAACGGACTAAAAATTACAAGTTAACTATGTATATAAATATAATATAATATATAATTAATTATATTAATTATATATATATTATATATATATATTAAAAACCGTCGGCAGCAAGAAACTCCAAGGGTGTGAGCTGTAAATATATCTCCGCGACTCGCGGAGTTTTAAGGGCATTTTGCCGCGAGTCGCGGAGCCCCAATTTTCAACTCTGGCTATAAAGCCAACCGAATTCTGATCAAATTTCATATCTTATTTCTCTATCTCTCTCAATATATACGATATATATATATATATAATTTATATTTTAATTTTAATTTTAATTTTAAATCCTAATAATAAGGGTATGTTAGCGAATGTTGTAAGGGTGTAAGTCGAAATTCTGCCCGTGTAACGCTACGCTATTTTTAATCATTGTAAGTTATGTTCAACCTTTTTACATTAATGTCTCGTAGCTAAGTTATTATTATGCTTATTTAAAACGAAGTAATCATGATGTTGGGCTAATTACTAAAATTGGGTAATTGGGCTTTGTACCATAATTGGGGTTTGGATAAAAGAACGACACTTGTGGAAACTAGACTATGGGCTATTAATGGGCTTTATATTTGTTTAACTAAATGAAAGTTTGTTAATGTTAATATAAAGATTTACAATTGGGCGTCCCTATAAATTGCCATATACACTCGATCGGACACGATGGGCGGGGTATTTATATGTACGAATAATCGTTCATTTAACCGGACACGGGAATGGATTAATAGCCACTAGAATAATTAAAACAGGGGTGAAATTACATTCAAGGGTAATTGGTGTAATTGTTAACAAAGTAGTAAAACCTTGGTTTACACGCAGTCGATAACCTGGTGTATTCATTAAACAAAGTATTAAAACCTTGTTACAATTCGAATCCCCAATTAGTTGGAATATTTATCTTCGGGTATAATAATAATTTGACAAGGACACTTGCAATTTATATTTATGACTGATGGACTGTTATGGACAAAAACCAGACGGACATATTGAATAATCCAGGACAAAGGACAATTAACCCATGGACATAAAACTAAAATCAACACGTCAAACATCATGATTACGGAAGTTTAAATAAGCATAATTCTTTTATATCATATTTAATTTCATTTATTTTATTTTATCGCACTTTTAATTATCGTAATTTTTAATTATCGCAAGTTTATTTTATCGCACTTTTATTATTCGCAATTTCATTATCATTATTTACTTTACGCTTTAATTTAAGTCTTGTATTTATTTTATATTTTACATTAGGTTTTAACTGCGACTAAAGTCTTAAAATCGACAAACCGGTCATTAAACGGTAAAAACCCCCCTTTATAATAATAATATTACTTATATATATATTTGTATTTTTATAAAAGTAAACTAATATAGCGTTGAGCTTTGTTTAAAGTTTTCCCTGTGGAACGAACCGGACTTACTAAAAACTACACTACTGTACGATTAGGTACACTGCCTATAAGTGTTGTAGCAAGGTTTAAGTATATCCATTCTATAAATAAATAAATATCTTGTGTAAAATTGTATCGTATTTAATAGTGTTTTCCTAGTAAAATAATAACTATTTTATATACACCTCGCTTCACATCAAGTTATTTTTTGGCGCCGCTGCCGGGGAAAAACTCTTAAACGCCGGAAGCGCAACGCTAATATAAAAAAAAAAAAAAAGATTTTTAGTTACTTTTATTAAAAATTCGCTTTTGTAAAAATACGTTTTAATTATTCAAAAATATAAAAAGAAAAACAAAAATATATGTATTTTTAAGATTTTGTAAATATTTAAGTTTTATAAGTTTCTTTATTTTTATTTTAGTTTATAAAAATATAAGTTTATTTTAAAATCTTTTATTTATAAAAAAAAAACAGAAAACATAAAACATAAAAAAAAAAAAAAAAAATAAAGAAAACGCGTAAAAACTCAACCCTGTCAGCTGAATTCCTGAACCCCGCGACTCGCGGGGTTTTCCTCATTAATCACCGCAACTCGCGGAGACCTTCTGACACACGGACAAAACCCTAATCAAGCATTGATTACGGGTTATTTTTAATTAATATTAATTATTAAACCTAATTATAATTATTATTATTATTATTTTTAGTTTTAGTTTTATTTTTACTTTTTATTTATTTATGTATTTAGTATTAATTAAGTTTTTATTAAATTGTAAAATTAATAGTTTAATAAAATAATAATATAAAAATAATATTTTTATAAAAATTGTACTTTTTACAACTTTTTTTATATTTTTATATTTTGTTCCTTTTTAATCGTTGTAGCGTAATATTTGTATTTTTAGCTCATATTTAATTTTAAACTTAGTTTTTGCTATAGTTATTTTTACTCCTAGATTTTTAGGCTTTGCCATAAAATTCCTTAAGTGCTTTTTCTTTAGACTAAGATTTAGGTGCTTTAGAATTTTGCGACGCCTTTTTAAGTTTTAGTTTCTTTTTAAGTTATTTCCATTTGGGATTTAGTTTTTCCTATAAGCTTTAATATTTTTAGACACCTTTTACTATGTATCAATTATCATTCCAATTAGTAATTTCAATTTGCGATTATAATTTTAAGTTAGTTGTAGTAATAAGGTTAGGTTAGTTAAGTATTTTTAAGTTTTTATAAGTTTCTTTTATTTTTCCGTCACCTTTTATTTTTCAAACATTTTTCTTTTTCGACCTTTTGCGACGAACTCTTTGTCTTTCTTATTTCTCGCCATTCTAGTTTTTAGGACTTAGAATTTTATTCTACTTCTTATCTAAATTTCTTAAAATTACGAAAATTTATTTTGAGTAGTTAAATTGATAGACATCAAAATTTTCTGGTTCGTAGTAATAGTTGGATTTGTACGTGGACCGGGTTATTGGAGCCAAACAGTCCTCAATTATATTGAGACCAAACGAATCCTGCCCCTCTGCTGCATCTTTTGGTTATTCGAAACGTGGGCAAAATCAGAAAAGTCTATTGATTGGATAACTTATTATAATTTTTCTTTCCTTTTTAAAAACTAATAGGTTATTCTGTGAATGCACCGAGCAAGACGTTCATCACCTTTTGTACGTTCACCACCTGTAACTCGATCAAGACATCGTTTAACAAATATAACCGCCGTTGATTTTTCTTTAGAATCGTCATCCAGTAGACCAAGTACTTCAGTTCAAATTACCGATAATCCATTTTTTGAACCCAACCTCACAATTGAGAATCCAGAAAATATTCAGGAACGGTTCGTAGATCCTGAACCACTAAACTTTCCTCCGGAACCACCAATCATTCAAACAGAGATTGTTGAGGAACGAACTATTAAAACAGAAGCATCTAGTGATACCGATTCAACAAATTCAATTATGGAGAATCTGGAACCTTTAAGTATGGAAGACCGAATGAGAGCTAAACACACTGGCCAAGGTCACGCAATTACTCATCCAGACATTAATGCGCCATATTATGAAATCAAAGGACAAATTCTACACATGGTGACTAATCAATGCCAATTTAGTGGTGCGCCGAAGGAAGATCCAAATGAACATCTACGTACCTTTAATAGGATCTGCACACTATTTAAAATACGAGAAGTGGAGGATGAACAGATATATCTCATGTTATTTCCCTGGACTTTAAAGGGAGAAGCCAAAGATTGGTTGGAATCGTTACCTGAAGGGGCGATTGATACATGGGATGTTTTAATTGACAAATTTCTTAAACAATTCTTTCCTGCATCTAAAGCCGTAAGACTTCAAGCAGAAATTGTTACGTTCACACAAAAACCAAATGAAACTCTATATGAGGCGTGGACAAGATATGGAAAATTGTTAAGAGGATGTCCGCAACATGGTTTAGACACCTGTCAAATAGTACAAATATTCTACCAAGGATGCGACATCACTACAAGAAAAGACATAGATATAGCAGCTGGTGGTTCTATTATGAAGAAAACCGAAACTGATGCTTACAAAATTATTGATAATACTGCTTCCCACTCGCATGAGTGGCACCAAGAAAAAGATATCATTAGATCATCTAAAGCAGCTAGAGCCGATTCTAGCCATGACTTAGATTCCATTTCAGCAAAGATAGATGCTTTCGAGAGACGAATGGAAAAGATGACTAAAGATATTCATGCTATACGAATTAGTTGTGAGCAGTGTGGAGGACCACATTTGACAAAAGATTGTCTCAGTATTGAATTAACAATGGAACAAAGAGAGAATATTTCATACATAAACCAAAGGCCTGGAAATAATTATCAGAATAATTATCAACCGCCAAGACCAATTTACAATCAAAACCAGAATTATAACCGAAATATTCCATACAACAACCAACAAGGTCCTAGCAATCAACAAGTATCCAATAATACTTACAATCAGCAAAGACCTAATTTTCAAAACAAACCACCACAACAAACCAATGATAAAAAGCCGAATTTAGAAGATATGATGACGAAGCTAGTTGAAACTCAAACGCAGTTTTTCACATCTCAAAAACAAACAAATGAACAAAATGCTCAAGCATTTAGAAATCAACAAGCTTCTATTCAAAATCTGGAACAAGAAGTGGTACAACACTTAAATCACCTGAAATACCTGTAACTTCTGATGAAACTATTCCTACTCCACAAGAACCACAACCTGATCAAGATAAGGAAAAAGAACAGGTAGTTGAAAAGATTAATGAAGATAACACAGTTAAGGATAAACCTTATGTTAAACCATACCAACCACCACTTCCTTACCCGAGTAAAATGAAGAAAGAAAAACTTGAAGCCGAGCAATCCAAATTCTTGGATATGTTTAAACAAATAAATGTAAATCTTCCTTTCATTGATGTAATTTCAGGAATGCCTAGATATGCTAAATTCTTGAAAGATCTAATCTCAAATAGAAAGAAAATGGAAGAACTCTCGGCTGTTACTATGAATGCTAATTGTTCAGCAGTGCTGTTGAATAAGATACCAGAAAAATTATCTGATCCAGGAAGTTTCACAATTCCATGTTTTCTGGGTAGTCTTAGTTCAATAGAAGCATTGGCAGACTTAGGTGCTAGTATAAATCTAATGCCGTATTCACTATACGCTAAACTAGACCTTGGAGAATTGAAACCAACCAAAATAAGCATACAACTAGCCGATAGATCAATAAAATATCCTAGAGGGATAATGGAGAACATGCTAGTTAAAGTTGGTACTTTAGTATTTCCAGTAGATTTTGTTGTTTTGGACATGGAAGAAGATTCTCAAGTTCCTCTCATATTAGGAAGACCATTCTTAAACACGGCTAAAGCAATGATAGACGTGTTCGGTAAGAAACTGACCCTAAGTATAGAGGATGAGAGTGTTACCTTTTCAGTTGATAGAGAAATGCAACAACCACAATCTGCAGATGATACATGTTATTATATTCAAACTATAGATGCACATGCAGAATTATTAGAAGAATTTCCAGAATTACAAGGAACGGGAGAATGTTCTTTAGGAGAAGGTAATGAACCAATTGATGAAGCTGAAATGTTAGCTACACTTATAGCTAATGGATATGAACCAACAACAGAAGAAATTCAAATGCTAAAAGAAGAAGACAGATATCGATATAAATCATCGATAGAAGAACCTCCGAAATTAGAGTTAAAGCCTCTTCCAAACCATTTGGAATACGCTTATTTACATGGTGAATCTGAATTACCTGTAATAATATCGTCTTCTCTTACTGAAAATGAGAAATCACAACTCATTTCTGTGTTGAAAGCTCATAAACCAGCCATTGCATGGAAGATTCATGATATTAAAGGAATAAGTCCTTCGTATTGCACACATAAAATCCTTATGGAAGAAGGTCATAAAACGTATGTGCAACGCCAACGAAGACTAAATCCTAATATGCAAGATGTAGTTAAAAAAGAGATTATTAAACTGCTAGATGCAGGTTTGATATATCCAATTTCTGATAGTCCATGGGTAAGCCCAGTTCAATGCGTGCCTAAGAAGGGTGGCATGACTGTCATTACAATTGAGAAAAATGAGCTTATTCCTACTAGGACTGTAACAGGATGGCGTGTATGTATTGATTATAGAAAATTAAATGACGCCACCAGAAAAGATCACTTTCCCTTACCTTTCATAGATCAAATGTTGGAAAGATTAGCCGGAAATAGTTACTATTGTTTTCTAGATGGATTTTCCGGATATTTTCAAATTCCAATAGCACCCGAAGATCAAGAAAAAACCACATTCACGTGCCCTTATGGTACTTTTGCTTACAAAAGAATGCCATTTGGACTTTGTAACGCCCCTGCAACCTTTCAAAGGTGCATGATGGCGATTTTTCACGACATGATAGAAGAATGCATGGAAGTATTCATGGATGACTTTTCAGTCTTCGGTGATACATTTAAATCATGTCTAGTTAATCTGGAACGAATGCTAATTAGATGCGAAAAATCAAATCTAGTACTTAATTGGGAGAAATGCCATTTCATGGTTAAAGAAGGCATCGTTCTTGGACATAAAATTTCAAAAGAAGGAATTGAAGTGGATAGAGCTAAAGTAGATGTAATTGCTAAACTTCCACATCCCACCAATGTTAGAGGAGTTAGGAGTTTTCTAGGGCATGCCGGTTTTTACCGATGTTTCATAAAAGATTTTTCTAAAATTGCCACTCCTATGAATAAACTCCTAGAAAAGGATGCGCCATTTATCTTTTCAGATGAATGTATCAAATCTTTTAATATTCTTAAAGAAAAACTCACTAATGCACCGATCATGATAACACCAAATTGGAATCTACCATTTGAACTAATGTGCGATGCAAGTGATTTTGCAATGGGAGCCGTTTTAGGACAAAGGATTGAAAAACGATTTCAACCTATATATTATGCTAGTAAGACGTTACAAGGAGCACAAACGAACTATACAACTACTGAAAAAGAACTCCTTGCTATTGTCTTCGCTTTTGACAAATTTCGATCATATCTCGTTCTAGCAAAAACGGTGGTCTATACCGACCATTCTGCTCTTAGATACCTATTTTCAAAACAAGATGCTAAACCAAGATTAATCCGTTGGATCTTACTCTTACAAGAGTTTGATATTGAAATCCGAGATAAAAGAGGAGCAGAAAATCTCGCCGCTGATCATCTTTCTCGTCTTGAAAATCCCGAATTAGAAGTTCTAAATGAATCGGCCATACAAGACAACTTTCCTGATGAATATCTATTGAAGATAGATTATAAAGAAATCCCATGGTTTGCAGACTATGCAAACTACTTAGTTTGTGGATTCCTTGAAAAAGGATTATCGTACCAAAGACGAAAGAAATTCTTCAGTGATATAAAACACTATTTCTGGGAAGATCCACATCTGTTTAAAAGTTGTCCCGATGGAATAATACGCCGATGTGTATTTGGAGATGAAGCTAGTAAAATTTTAAACCATTGTCACACAGGACCAACAGGAGGGCATTATGGGCCTCAACTAACAGCAAGAAAAGTTTATGAAGCTGGATTCTATTGGCCTACAATTTACAAAGACGCACACCTTCTTTGCAAATCCTGTGATGCATGTCAAAGGACCGGAAAAATAAGTCAACGTGATGAAATGCCACAAAATGTCATCCAAGTATGTGAAGTATTTGACATTTGGGGTATTGACTTTATGGGTCCATTTCCAAAATCTCATAATAATCTATATATACTCGTAGCCATTGATTATGTATCTAAATGGGCGGAAGCACAAGCTCTCCCAACTAACGATGCACGAGTTGTAGTCAACTTTTTAAAACGTCTTTTTGCAAGGTTTGGAACACCGAAAGCTTTAATAAGTGATCGGGGTACTCATTTCTGTAATAATCAACTTGAGAAAGTTCTTAAAAGATATGGAGTAACTCATAAAATCTCCACCGCATATCATCCACAAACAAGTGGACAAGTTGAAAATACCAACCGAGCTTTAAAACGTATTCTAGAGAAAACCGTAGGATCAAATCCGAAGGAATGGTCCATTAAATTGGAGGATGCACTCTGGGCTTTTAGAACAGCCTACAAAACTCCAATTGGAACCACACCTTTTAGACTTGTTTATGGAAAAGCATGTCATCTTCCAGTAGAAATTGAACACAAAGCATTTTGGGCTTTGAAGACATGTAATCTTGATTTACATGAAGCCGGACGTCTACGATTAAGTCAACTAAACGAATTAGAAGAATTAAGACATGAAGCATACGAAAATTCGTTAATCTATAAAGAAAGAACGAAGAAATGGCATGATAAAAGAATCAGAAGTTCAAAAGAATTTAAAGAAGGAGACAGAGTTCTTCTTTTCAATTCACGATTCAAGCTATTTCCTGGAAAATTGAAATCAAGATGGTCTGGACCATTCATAGTCAAAAGAGTTTTCCCATACGGAACGATAGAATTGATGAATTCAAATGGGATTGAATTTAAAGTTAATGGTCACAGAGTTAAACATTACATACATGGTCCGATGGAAGTCGACAACGAAGTTAATCACAATTTCGATACCACAGCTAACTAAGTGTGGGGAGAATCAAGTCTTTAAAGGATAATATGTATTTCTGTTAGAGTTAGATTGTCTGTTTTCGTGTAGTTCTCGAAAATGGAACACGTATGGTCTTTCCCTAGCAGACCCTAAAGAACTAGTCTTCTCCCCCCATTCTGAATTTTTATTTTTTTAGGTTTTTACGAAATGAAGACTGCCTGTGAATTAAACCATGGTCTAATGCTACACGCTTTGATCACTAAAAGAAATAATGACATACTACCGAGTGAATTAGTATCAGTAATCAGAGAAAGAATGGACGGAGTTAGAAAAGGATCCAGATGCGAAGATAATAAGTTACAATTTGGTAAAGGAAAATCAAAATCCGCAGCGAAAAGAAGAGCACGACACCTAGAACGATGTCACAAATGCGGAAAATGGTCACATGGAGGTAAATGTTCAAATAATCAAACCTATTCAAATACCGAATTTGTTACTTTATGCAGAGACGGACCGTTCATATGTTTAGAAGAAAAGACAATGAATGCTCGAGGTTACGCTTATGCAGCCATGGAAAACCAATTAAACCGACTATCTTATGAATATAATAGATCATATAACTAAGAAATCTATTTCACAGGTATGTCTGTACAGTTTTTATTTTTATTTTTATTTTTAACCTTTTGATAATAAACGCTAATTTGTTCGCTAAAAAGTATTAAATTGGTATTAAATAAAATTAGGTTTGGCGACCGAAATTATTGATATCATTCAACAATTTATTACATCACTGCGAAATTTAACGTTTATTCTTAAGGTATAAATATCTTTAATCAATCAACCCAAAATATTTCAAAAATTCGTCATGAGTTAAATTAGGTCTTGGAACCGAAATTACTTTACCGAAAAGAGGGGCGCATATTTTTGATAATATTTGATTGATTAAAGTGGGATAAAAAGACAAAAAGATTTTTAATTTTATTATGTTTTTAATCTTAATATTTAAATCTTAAATTAATATTGTAAACTTTGTAAAAACAATATATTTAAAATTGTAAATATTTGAAAAATTAATATAAGTTTGGTATGAATTTATGAATTTTTAAATTAAGTTTGGTGTGAATTTTTAATTTTTAAAATATGAAATTTTAATTTTATGTATTTTAAATTTTGAGTTTGGTGTGAATTTTTAATATTAATTTTGAATTTTATATTTATGTTGTGTGAATTTAAAAACAAAAATTTACTTTATCTCATTAAGTTAAAAATATGATTTTTAAAATTCGTCGTAAGTTGAAGACTAGGTCTTTGAACCGAAATTGCTTTACCCGAGGGAGGGACGAGAACTTTTATTATCATTATTTTTAATCTTATTGATTTAAAGTATGCCAAAAACATTGAAAAAACCCAAAAATCTTAGCTTTTAAAACAATCGCTACAAAAAGACAAATTTTAAAATTTTGTCGAGGGACGGACTAGGACATCGATCCGAAACGACCTCGTCCTAAATAACAAGGGAAACAAAATTTTAAAATTAATTTCTTAATTGTTTTATAAGTTAAAGATTATAAAAAAAAAAAAAAAAAAAAAAAAAAGGGTAAACTCCGCGACTCGCGGAGTTTGAAGTACAAAACCTCCGCGACTCGCGGAGGGATCAAAAATCAGAAAAAAAAATAAAAGAGCTGAACGATCAGTTCACTCTCCCACACACATAAACACCCAAATACTGCGAAAAAAGAACCCGAAAACCACCGAAAATCAACCCCAAAAATCTCAATTTTTAACCGTTAATCACCAAATTTTTTGCTAAAATCATGTTGAGAAGGATGATATCTAAGAATTACTCAAAAAAAACGGTAAATTTCTACACCTAAACACCATTTAATTCGAAATTAGGTGTTCTTGAGCTAATTTTTCCCCAATTTGATTTTGATGCTTTTTAGTGTAATTAGACTTAAATTGTTTATGTATTATGCTTGTATAACCTAGATTGATACTGTTTAACATGATTAGAAGCCTTAAACTTCAAATTTTGAATAATCTAGGGTTTGTGTTCTTGAGCAATTTGGGGCTTTTTGATATAAACAGGTTATGGCCGATTTTTGTCATGAATTGTTGCTAAATTGAGTAGTGTAACATGTCTAGGTAGTTAAATGATCCAAACTTTTAGCCTAAACATGATTTTGAGAATTAAAGTGGACTTTTTCAAGTCCAAAATTCATGAACTTGATTTTTGAAAGATAATGCCATTTGAGACTTGTTTATTTGCTAGTAATGATTATTTTGACATGTTATTTGAGTTGAATGCTTATGAACTTGGCGAAAATTTTCGTATATGCTTATTTGAAAAAGTGTAGATTTGATAAAAATGTGAAAATAAGCTTAAGTTTGATATAAATTGATAATGTCATTGTAATTATTTTGATTGATGATTTTGCTGACACTAATGCATATTTGGATGCACAAAATTTGTGTTTGATGTGTTTTGCAGAATGAAAGGGGTGAATCTTCATCCCAAGCCCGCCATGCTCCTGCTGAGAACTTGGAACAACAGGAGGTAGATAACTACTACAAGCAGGATGTACCTCATCCAGTCATGACCTTTTCAGATATTCACTTGGAACAGTTGCACCCGAACCTGAGATTTGACAGACTTTGGATAGATTATCCAAAATATCAACGGGGTTTGCATACTCTTCACTCTAAGGTTGTTGAGGTACCGAGGGTCATAGAATGGGGACCCTTAGAAGCTGTAGAATTGGCCGGGCCAATTAGGGAATTACTGGTACAGAGGTATGGTAATTCTTCTTTTAATGACTGGATATGTTTATTCACCATACGCAGACCTGTATATAAAGTATGGTGTGAAGAGTTGTTATGTAGTATAGAGTTGAATGATCGGGTAGCTAGTTTAACCGATCGTTCTTTTATTAGATTTTTGTTAGGCGGTTCGATGCGCCACATGTCTTTACTGGACATGGCTCAGGCTTTACGTATATATACGCCTGAGGAGTTAGCGTCTGCCGATTGTAGAGGATTGATACTAAACGGTAGAAAGATAGATGAGAATTTTGATACACACGGTGTGTGGAGTCAAATGACAAGCCATCACCGTTTCAAAGGGGGAAACTACTCTTATTTGGATATAGATAGAGCCGAATTAAGAGTAATACATAGGTTTTTAGCTAATTCGATTACACAAAGGGGTAAAAACAAAGAAAAGGTAAATGAACAAGATTTGTTTTACCATATGTGTATTCGAGACCCACACAGCGCTGTAAGTATACCATATTGTGTGGGTTATTATTTATCAGCTATGGTTCGGGGGATGCGTCCACATAGCATAATAGGAGGTGGTATTTTTATTACTTTGATTGGTGAATATCTCGGTGTGGATATAAGTCGGGGGGGATTATTAGTAGAAGAGCCGGAACCCCGCGACACTATAGGTTTAAATGTATACCATGGTGCGAAAGTTTTGAAGCGGCGAAATAACGCCGCAGTACGATACCATGGTAGACATCCACAGGTGGAGAGAAACCAGGAACAAGGTAATGTAGGAGGGGGGAATGAGATGCAAGAAATGCATAGGTTTATAGCTTCTCAGGAATACGAAAATGCTAGACAGAGAGCATTTGAAGATTGGCAAGTTCATCAGAACCAGATCATAGCGCATTGCCAACATATAGGTAGAAACTATATTCCTACACCGAAACCCGTCTTCCCTCCTTGGTCGATAGAGATGCAGCCACCATATCCTACGTATGACCCTGCCGAAGCATTCTATAGCACTTATGGTTATGCGTGGAACCCCTATTGGTACCAATATCATCCTTAGTTTACTTATTTTTTTTATTTTGTAATTTGTAATTATTGATATGTTTAATACTTTTGTTAATATTGTAATCATTTTTATAATTATCTAACTTTTATTCTTAGATTTTAAAAATTTTTGAATGTGGGGTAATAAACCAAACTTCAAAAATATGTATATATGTTTGCAGTTTATCTTATGTACACAACAGGGTAAAACAACGCATTTTCAAAGACTGGCATTAAGTTCAGCAAAAGCAACTAATTTTGACGACAAGATGCAAAATATATGTGAAATAACAACAAGACGGAATGAACAAATGATGTGCACCATTTATCATTCAGCAAACAAACGCCAATATATTTGGAAACTTTGGTAAAAATTTAATCATTTTCACACAAATCACCCTCAATAATTTAAATTGTTACTGATTTCTTGCAAATGAGGGCATTGCAAGATCTTAAGTGTGGGAAGGGATTAAATTCTTTCGGATTTTAAAATTTTTATATTAAACACTTGGTTACCATTAAAAATACTAGTAAAGCAGTAGTTGTATTAGAATCTAGTGCTCTCTGATAAAAAAGAACAGCCCTAGTCTTATATACTGACTACCCAATTCTAGTAAAATTTTTCAATTAAATGAATTCAAATCATGTTTATACATATTTATGAACGATAAAACTAGGTTTTAACACCGAAATTATTGTTACCTCGGAAAGGACATAAATTGAGAAACAAACTAAAATGTTAAAATTCATTTAAAATGGAATAGAGGACGATAAAAAGAAAAATAAAAAGCCAAGTGTGGGAAAATTTACCAAGTTATTTTAAACATATGTCACATATATTTGTAACAAATAACTGAAAATACTTTTGCTTTGGACTAAACTAAAATGTTTTACCCAATGAAAGAAAAGAAGAGATGGATCTACACGATGAATCAATTCCATCATAAAAAGGAAGTAAAGTCTTCCGAAAAAGACACGCGCTTCTTGATTTAGGTCATGAAGTTGTCGTCCAGACCAGCTGTAGGTTGACGAAAAATCTAGAAAAGTCATCACTAAAATCAGCAGGAAATCCACGGACCTCAGCATTAAACAGGGTCGCCAAGTGGTCAGATTTATCCTAACCATGAGAAGGATTTATCTCGTACAATGGGGGGGCACCATGCAAATTAGCTGGATAAGACTAATGAATCAGATCCCCAGAAAGGATAATCTCCTTAAAGATTAAAAATCAGCTTTTAAGACTGATATTACTCAATCCTAGAGATTGACCTTAAAGATTGAGAATTACAAACTCATGGAATTCGATGATATCTAAACTCGAGCTTAAACGAGAAAATATTTTGATCAAAATTATAAACCGATTTGTTTTCTGAAAACCCTATTTTCAATGCGTTCATTACGATTGAACGTAAAATCCTAGGAATTCACCTGGAATTCATTAGGTCACCTGAACTAAATCGGGTGTCAACCGTAAGAACGGTGGTTGCATAGCATGGTCAAAGACAGGACCTTGTGCCAGACCGACAAATTATAAGGGTGAGCTTTACTATTGCTCCTACCAAGGATAGTAATTGCGTCCGACACGTTATAGACCATAATCAAAAGCATGTCACGGGACATTGCCTTAAACAGTTGCTTGTTCAACGCTTTCCTTTACAACCGGACGGTAGTTTGCCGAAAGGTAATATACGGAACAAGTAAACTGGACGTGTTGCTTTCCAAATACAAGGTTAGCAAGTGGGTGACACAAAACCGCAAGTTTTGAGCTAAAATTTTCAAATCTGAAACCCACCAAACCCACAAAAATATTTTGCAAACACCGGTAAAGGGTTATTCCGAAAAACTTATCTAGGGTAAAAACTAGATTTAATTTTCAAAAGATCAAATGTTTTCATAAAGATCCAATTTCCTTAATGGATCTAAATTTTTATAGTCATGTGGGACTGTAAACCATATCGTTACTACCATTGTTTATACCGCCGTATAGAAATCACTGATGTACAAAGTGTGAAGAATAAAGAAGTGATTCTAGTATTTCAAGACGATATTGCTTGAGGACAAGCAACGCTCAAGTGTGGGAATATTTGATAATGCTAAAAACGAACATATATTTCATAGCATTATTCCTCAAGAAAGACAAGCTTTTAGTTGCAATTGTTCTATTTACAAGTGATATTCGTTTAAATAATAAAAGGTGAAGACAAAAGACAGATTCGACGAATTGAAGACGCAAACGACCAAAAAGCTCAAAAGAACAAAAGACAATAAAAAAGGTTCCAATTATTGATAAGAAACGTCTCGAAATTACAGAAGTACAAGATTCAAAACGCAAAGTACAAGATATTAAATTGTACGCGAGGACGTTCGAAAATCCGGAACCGGGACTAGAGTCAACTCTTAACGCTCGACGCAACGGACTAAAAATTACAAGTTAACTATGTATATAAATATAATATAATATATAATTAATTATATTAATTATATATATATTATATATATATATTAAAAACCGTCGGCAGCAAGAAACTCCAAGGGTGTGAGCTGTAAATATATCTCCGCGACTCGCGGAGTTTTAAGGGCATTTTGCCGCGAGTCGCGGAGCCCCAATTTTCAACTCTGGCTATAAAGCCAACCGAATTCTGATCAAATTTCATATCTTATTTCTCTATCTCTCTCAATATATACGATATATATATATATAATTTATATTTTAATTTTAATTTTAATTTTAAATCCTAATAATAAGGGTATGTTAGCGAATGTTGTAAGGGTGTAAGTCGAAATTCTGCCCGTGTAACGCTACGCTATTTTTAATCATTGTAAGTTATGTTCAACCTTTTTACATTAATGTCTCGTAGCTAAGTTATTATTATGCTTATTTAAAACGAAGTAATCATGATGTTGGGCTAATTACTAAAATTGGGTAATTGGGCTTTGTACCATAATTGGGGTTTGGATAAAAGAACGACACTTGTGGAAACTAGACTATGGGCTATTAATGGGCTTTATATTTGTTTAACTAAATGAAAGTTTGTTAATGTTAATATAAAGATTTACAATTGGGCGTCCCTATAAATTGCCATATACACTCGATCGGACACGATGGGCGGGGTATTTATATGTACGAATAATCGTTCATTTAACCGGACACGGGAATGGATTAATAGCCACTAGAATAATTAAAACAGGGGTGAAATTACATTCAAGGGTAATTGGTGTAATTGTTAACAAAGTAGTAAAACCTTGGTTTACACGCAGTCGATAACCTGGTGTATTCATTAAACAAAGTATTAAAACCTTGTTACAATTCGAATCCCCAATTAGTTGGAATATTTATCTTCGGGTATAATAATAATTTGACAAGGACACTTGCAATTTATATTTATGACTGATGGACTGTTATGGACAAAAACCAGACGGACATATTGAATAATCCAGGACAAAGGACAATTAACCCATGGACATAAAACTAAAATCAACACGTCAAACATCATGATTACGGAAGTTTAAATAAGCATAATTCTTTTATATCATATTTAATTTCATTTATTTTATTTTATCGCACTTTTAATTATCGTACTTTTTAATTATCGCAAGTTTATTTTATCGCACTTTTATTATTCGCAATTTCATTATCATTATTTACTTTACGCTTTAATTTAAGTCTTGTATTTATTTTATATTTTACATTAGGTTTTAACTGCGACTAAAGTCTTAAAATCGACAAACCGGTCATTAAACGGTAAAAACCCCCCTTTATAATAATAATATTACTTATATATATATTTTTATTTTTATAAAAGTAAACTAATATAGCGTTGAGCTTTGTTTAAAGTTTTCCCTGTGGAACGAACCGGACTTACTAAAAACTACACTATTGTACGATTAGGTACACTGCCTATAAGTGTTGTAGCAAGGTTTAAGTATATCCATTCTATAAATAAATAAATATCTTGTGTAAAATTGTATCGTATTTAATAGTGTTTTCCTAGTAAAATAATAACTATTTTATATACACCTCGCTTCACATCAATAGTGTAGCATTTAACAATTAAAGGCAACAATTAAAGGCACTATAGTCAAGGAAAGTTGTAGTCCTACATTGCTAAGGTACCTAATTGTATAAGGCACACATAAAATGCAATCCTGTTTCTCTACAACAGCCTGCTCTGATACTGATAATGCTAAAAACGAACATATATTTCATAGCATTATCCTTCAAGAAAGACAAGCTTTTAGTTGCAATTGTTATAATTTCAAGTAATTATCATTTAAATAATAAAAGGTGAAGACAAAAGACAGATTCGACGATTTGAAGACGCAAATGACCAAAAAGCTAAAAAGTACAAAGTACAATTCAAGTGGTTTAATTTATTGATGAGAAACTTCTCAAAATTACAAAAGTACAAGCCGCAAAACGCAAAGTACAAGATATTAAATTATACGAAAAGGCGTTCGAAAATTCGAAACCGAGACATGAACCAACTTTCAACGCTCGACGCAACGGAGCTGAAAGTACAAGTCAACTATGCACAAGAATATAATATAATATTTAAATAATTCATAATAAGAATAATAATAAATAATAAAAAGTTGTTAATTGAGCATAGTTAAGGGGTCATAAGTAAAAATTTTAAATTAATCATTTGCCTATAAAACGAGACTACGGAGTAATGAAAGATACACCTTTCTCTATCTTTTTCTTTCCCTTATATTTATATATCAATTATCACTCCAATTAGTAATCTCAATTTGCAATTTTAATTTTAAGTTAGTGATAATAATAAGGTTGGGTTAGTCGAGTGTTTTAAGGTTTTGTAAGTCGGAACTCTGTCTGTGTACCACTACGATATTAATACCCACTGTAAGTTATGGTTAATGTTATTTTTAAATTAATATCTCGTAGCTAAGTTAATATTATGCTTATTTAAATCGAAGTAATCGTGATGTTGGGCTAAATATTAAGATGGGGTAATTGGGCTTTGTACCATAATTGGGGTTTGGACAAAAGAACGACACTTGTGGAAATTAGACTATGGGCTATTAATGAGCTTTATATTTGTTTAATTAAATGATAGTTTGTTAATTTAATATAAAGATTTACAATTGGACGTACCTATAAATAACCATATACACTCGATCGGACACGATGGGCGGGATATTTATAAGAACTAATAATCGTTCATTTAACCGGACACGGGGATGGATTAATAGTCAATGGACTTATTAAAATAGGGGTGAATTATATACAAGGAAAATTGGTGTAATTATAGTTTAAGTCCCCAATTAGTTGGAATATTTAACTTCGGATATAAGGATAATTTGACGAGGACACTCGCACTTTATATTTATGACTGATGGACTGTTATAGACAAAAACCAGATGGACATATTGAATAATCCAGGACAAAGGACAATTAACCCATGGTAATAAACTAAAATCAACACGTCAAACATCATGATTACGGAAGTTTAAATAAGCATAATTCCTTTATTTCATATTTAATTGCACTTTTAATTAACGTACTTTTATTTACTGTCATTTTATTTAATTGCACTTTTAATTATCGTACTTTTTAATTATCGCAACTTTATTTATTGTCATTTTATCTTTCGCATTTTAATTTATCGCACTTTAATTATTGTTATTTACTTTACGCTTTAAATTAAGTCTTTTATATATATAATATTTTACATTAGGTTTTAACTGCGACTAAAGTTTTAAAATCGACAAACCGGTCATTAAACGGTAAAAATCCCCTTTTATAATAATAATAATATTTATATACATATATTTATATTTATACAAATATAGTTTTAAAAATATAGCGTTAAACTTGGCTAGCTCCCTGTGAAACGAACCGGACTTACTAAAAACTACACTACTATACGATTAGGTACACTGCCTATAAGTGTTGTAGCAAGGTTTAGGTATATCCACTCTATAAATAAATAAATAACTTGTGTAAAATTGTATCGTATTTAATAGTTTTTCATAATAAATATATAACTATTTCGTATACACCTCTACGCACATCAAGTATTTTTGACGCCGCTGCTGGGGAGCTCGTGTTTTTTCTTAAAATAAAAAATTAAAAAAAAATTTAAAAAATTTAAAAAAAATTAAAAAAGAAAAATTAAAACGTAAAAAATAATAATAATAATTTAAAAAAAAATATTAATTTCGTAAAAAAAAAATTTAAATCTTAAAATCGTTAAAAAAATAATAAATTTTTTTTTTAAAAGGTAAAAAAAATTTAATAAAAAAAATAAATAAATAAATTATAGTATTTCGGCCAAACCAGTTTGAACATGCAATTTCAGTTTTTGAACACGCAATTTCAGTTTTGAACATGCAATTTCAGATTTTACACATGCATTTTCGGTTCTGAATACGCAATTTCAAATTTTCAACACGCAATTTCAGAATTTAAACATGCAATTTCAGATTTTACACATGCAATTTCAGATTTTAAACATGCAATTCCAGTTTTAAACACGCAATTTCATATTTTCAACACGCAATTTCAGTTTTTGAACATGCAATTTTGGATTTTACACACGCAATTTCAGTTTTGAACATGCAATTTCAGATTTTATACACGCAATTTCATATTTTCAACACGCAATTTCAGTTTTTGAACACGCAATTTCAGATTTTACACACGCAATTTCGGTTCTGAACACGCAATTTCGGATTTTACACACGCAATTTCGGTTTTGAACATGCAATTCCAAATTAAAAAAAAAAATTAAGTTTTATTACCTTTAGATTTTTAGATTCTAGTCACAACTTTTAGTATTAAGTTTAGTTTTGCCATAGTTATTTATATACTTTTAGATTTTTAGGCTTTGCCGTAAAATCACTTAAGTTTTTTTATCTTAAGACTAAGATTTAGGTGCCTTAAAATTTTGCGACGCCGTGTTAAAATTTTAGTATCCTTTTAAGTAATTTCCTTTTTTCGTTTAGAATCCCTTTTTAATTTTTGACGCGCTACAATTTTCTTAATTTTCGACCTTTTATTTTTCGACATTTTTCAACGCGCTCTTTTTCTTTCTTATTTTTCGACGCTCTAGTTTTTAAGACATAGAATTTTCTTTTTCTTCTCTAAAATTTCTTTAAATTTCAACGAAAAATTATTTTAAGTGGTTAAATTGATAGACATCCTAAATTTTCTGGTTCGTAGTAATAGTTGGATTTGTTAGTGGCGAGTTGTGAGCTTCCGATTTAAAGGGTCCTGGCTACCTGCTGCATCTATTGGCTATTCGAAACGTGGGCAAAATCAGAAAAGTCTATTAATTTAATAACTTATATAATTTTTCTTTCTTTTTAAAAACTAATAGGACATTCAGTGAATGCACCGAGCAAAACGTTCACCACCTTTTATACGTTCACTACCTGTAACTCGATCAAGACATCTAGCAAATATTGTCGCCGTTGATTTTTCTTTAGAATCATCATCCAGTCGACCAAGTACTCCAATTCAAATTTCCGATAATCCATTTTTTGAACCCGATCTCACAATTGAGAATCCGGAGGATATTCAGGGACAATTCAGAGATCCTGAACCATTAATCTTTCCTCCGGAACCACCAATCATTCAAACGGAGATTGTCGAGGAACAACCTATTAAATCAGAATCCTTTAGTGATTCAGATTCAACAAATTCAATCATGGAGAATCTGGAACCTCTAAGTATGGAAGACCGAATGAGAGCTAAACGCACTGGCCAAGGTCACGCAATCACTCAACCAGACATTAATGCGCCAGATTATGAAATCAAAGGACAAATCCTACACATGGTAACTAATCAATGCCAATTTAGTGGTGCGCCGAAGGAAGATCCAAATGAACATCTTCGAACCTTTAATAGGATCTGTACTTTATTTAAAATCCGAGAAGTGGAGGATGAACAGATATATCTCATGTTATTTCACTGGACTTTAAAGGGAGAAGCCACAGATTGGTTAGAATCGTTACATGAAGGGGCGATTGATACATGGGATGTTTTAGTTGAAAAATTTCTTAAACAATTCTTTCCGGCATCTAAAGCCGTGAGACTTCAAGGAGAAATTGTTACATTAACACAAAAGCCAAATGAAACTCTATATAAGGCGTGGACAAGATTTGGAAAGTTGTTAAGAGGATGTCCGCAACATGGTTTAGACACTTATCAAATAGTACAAATATTCTACCAAGGATGCGACATCACTACACGAAAAGTCATCGATATAGCAGCTGGTGGTTCCATTATGAAGAAAACCGCAACTGAAGCTTACAAAATTATTGATAACACTGCTTCCCACTCACATGAGTGGCATCAAGAAACAGATATCGTTAGATCATCTAAAGCGGCTAGAGCCGATTCTAGCCATGACTTTGATTCCATTTCTGCAAAGATAGATGTTGTCGAGAGACGAATGGAAAAGATGACTAAGGATATTCACTCAATACGAATTAGTTGTGAGCAGTGTGGAGGACCACATTTGACAAAAGATTGTCTCAGTATTGAACAAATGATGGAACAAAGAGAGAATGTTTCATACATGAACCAAAGGCCTGGAAATAATTATCAGAATAATTATCAACCGCCAAGACCAATCTACAATCAAAATCAGAGTTATAACCGGAATGTTCCATACAACAATCAACAAGGTCCTAGCAATCAACAAGTATCTAATAATACTTACAATCACCAAAGACCTATTTTTCAAAACAAACCACCACAAACCGATGATTAAAAGCCAAATTTAGAAGATATGATGTCGAAGCTACTTGAATCCCAAACGCAGTTTTTCACATCTCAGAAACAAATGAATGAACAAAATGCTCAAGCATTTAGAAATCAACAAGCTTCTATTCAAAATTTGGAACAAGAAGTGAGCAACCTAGCAAGGTTAATAGGTGAAAGAAAACCGGGAAGTCTACCTAGTGATACAAATGCTAACCCCCGGAATGAAACAGCTAAAGCCATTACCACAAGAAGTGGAATTACACTTAAACCACCTGAAATACCAGCAATTTCTGATGAAGCTATTCCTACTCCACAACAACCACAACCTGAGCAAGATAAGGAAACATAACTGGTAGTTGAAAAGGTTAATGAATATAACACAATTAAAGCTAAACCTTATGTTAAACCGTATCAACCACCACTTCCTTACCCGAGTAAAATGAGAAAAGAAAGACTTGAAACTGAGCAATCCAAATTCTTGGATATGTTTAAACAGATAAATATCAATTTTTCTTTCATTGATGTGATTTCAGGAATGCCTAGATATGCTAAATTCTTGAAAGAGTTAATCACAAATAGAAAGAAAATAGAAGAACTCTCGGCTGTTACTATGAATGCTAATTGTTCTGCAGTACTGTTGAATAAGATACCAGAAAAATTATCTGATCCAGGAAGTTTCACAATTCCATGTTTTCTGGGTAGTCTTAGTTCAATAGAAGCATTGGCAGATTTAGGTGCTAGTATAAATTTAATGCCGTATTCATTATATACTAAACTAGACCTTGGAGAATTGAAACCAACACGAATAAGTATACAACTAGCCGATCGATCAGTAAAATATCCTAGAGGGATAATGGAGAACATGCTAGTTAAAGTTGGTACTTTAGTATTTCCAGTAGATTTTGTTATTCTGGATATGGAAGAAGATTCTCGAGTTCCTCTCATATTAGGAAGACCATTCTTAAACACGGCCAAAGCAATAATAGACGTGTTTGGTAAGAAACTGACCCTAAGTATAGAGGACGAGAGTGTTACCTTTTCTGTTGATAGAGCCATGCAACAACCGTAATCTGCAGATGATACATGTTATTATATTCAAACTATAGATTCACATGCAGAATTGTTAGAAGAATTTCCAGAATTACAAGGAACAGGAGAATGTTCTTTAGGAGAAGGAACTGAACCAATTGATGAAGTTGAAATGTTAGCTACACTCATGGCTAATAATTATGAACCAACAACAGAAGAACTTCAAATGCTAAAAGAGGAAGACAGATATCGATACAAATCATCGATAATAGAACCACCGACATTAGAGTTAAAGCCACTTCCAAACCATTTAGAATATGCTTATTTACATGGTGAATCTGAATTACCTGTAATAATATCGTCTTCTCTTACTGAAAATGAAAAATCTCAACTCATTTCTGTGCTAAAAGCTCATAAACCAGCTATTGCATGGAAGATTCATGACATTAAAGGAATAAGTCCTTCGTATTGCACACATAAAATCCTTATGGAAGAAGATCATAAAACCTATGTGCAACGCCAACGAAGACTAAATCCAAATATGCAAGATGTTGTTAAGAAAGAAATAATTAAACTGCTAGATGCAGGTTTAATTTATCCAATTTCTGATAGTCCATGGGTAAGCCCAGTTCAATGCGTACCTAAGAAGGGTGGCATGACTGTCATCACAAATGAAAAAAATGAGCTTATTCCTACTAGGACTGTAACAGGATGGCGTGTTTGTATTGATTATAGAAAATTAAATGATGCCACCAGAAAAGATCACTTTCCCTTACCTTTCATTGATCAAATGTTGGAAAGATTAGCCGGAAACAGTTACTATTGTTTTCTTGACGGTTTCTCTGGATATTTTCAAATTCCAATCGCACCCGAGGATCAAGAGAAAACCACGTTCACGTGCCCTTATGGTACTTTTGCTTACAAACGCATGCCATTTGGACTTTGCAACGCCCCTGCAACCTTTCAAAGGTGCATGATGGCAATTTTTCACGACATGATAGAAGAATGCATGGAAGTTTTCATGGATGACTTTTCAGTCTTCGGTGATACATTTGAATCATGTCTAGTTAATCTTGAACGAATGCTTATTAGATGCGAGCAATCAAATCTAGTACTTAATTGGGAGAAATGCCATTTCATGGTTAAAGAAGGCATCGTTCTTGGTCATAAAATTTCAAAGGAAGGAATTGAAGTGGATAGAGCTAAAGTAGATGTAATTGCTTAACTTCCACATCCCACTAATGTTAGAGGAGTTAGGAGTTTTCTAGGGCATGCCGGTTTTTACCGACGTTTCATAAAAGATTTTTCTAAAATTGCCACTCCTATGAACAAACTCCTTGAAAAAGATGCTCCATTTATCTTTTCAGATGAATGCATCAAATCTTTTAATATTCTTAAAGAGAAACTCACTAATGCGCCAAATCATGATAATTCCAAATTTTAATCTACCGTTTGAACTTATGTGCGATGCAAGTGATTTTGCAATGGGAGCCGTATTAGGACAAAGGATTGAAAAACGATTTCAACCTATTTATTATGCTAGTAAGACATTACAAGGAGCACAAACAAATTACACAACTACTGAAAAAGAACTCCTTGCCATTGTCTTTGCTTTTGACAAATTTCGTTCATATCTCGTTCTAGCTAAAACGATGGTCTATATCGACCATTCTGCTCTTAGATACCTATTTTCGAAACAAGATGCTAAACCACGATTAATCCGCTGGATCTTACTCTTACAAGAGTTCGATATTGAAATCCGAGACAAAAAGGGAGCAGAAAATCTCGCCGCTGATCATCTTTCTCGTCTTGAAAATCCCGAATTAGAAGTTCTAAATGAATCGGCCATACAAGACAACTTTTCTGATGAATATCTCTTGAAAATCGATTATAATGAAATTCCATGGTTTGCTGACTATGCAAACTACTTAGTATGTGGATTCCTTGAAAAAGGGTTGTCGTACCAAAAACGAAAGAAATTCTTTAGTGATATAAAACAATATTTTTGGGAAGATCCACATTTGTTTAAAAGTTGTCCCGATGGAATAATACGCCGATGTGTATTCGGGGAGGAAGCTAGTCAAATCTTAAACCATTGTTACACAGGACCAACAGGAGGGCATTATGGGCCACAACTCATAGCAAGAAAAGTCTACGATATTGGATTCTATTGGCCTACAATTTTCAAAGATGCACACCTTCTTTGCAAATCCTGTGATGCTTGTCAAAGGGCCGGAAAAATAAGTCAACATGATGAAATGCCACAAACTGTCATTCAAGTATGTGAAATATTTGACATTTGGGGTATTGACTTTATGGGTCCATTTCCAAAATCTCATAATAATCGCTACATTCTCGTTGCCATTGATTATGTATCTAAATGGGCGGAAGCACAAGCTCTTCCAACTAACGATGCACGAGTTGTAGTCAAGTTTTTAAAATGTCTCTTTGCAAGGTGCGGAACACCGAAAGCTTTAATAAGTGATCGGGGTACGCATTTTTGTAATAATCAACTTGAGAAAGTTCTCAAAACATATGGAGTAACTCATAAAATCTCCACCGCTTATCATCCACAAACAAGTGGACAAGTTGAAAATACCAACCGAGCTTTAAAAAGTATTTTAGAGAAAACCGTAGGATCAAATCCGAAAGAATGGTCCATGAAATTGGAGGATGCACTCTGGGCTTTTAGAACAGCCTACAAAACTCCAATTGGAACCACACCTTTCAAACTCGTTTACGGAAAAGCATGTCATCTTCCAGTAGAAATTGAACATAAAGCATTTTGGGCTTTGAAGACATGTAATCTTGATTTACATGAAGCTGGACGTCTACGGTTAAGTCAATTAAACGGATTAGAAGAATTAAGACATGAAGCATATGAAAATTCGTTAATCTATAAAGAAAGAACGAAGAAATGGCAAGATAAAAGAATCAGAAGTTCAAAAGAATTTAAAGAAGGAGACAGAGTTCTTCTTTTCAATTCACGATTCAAGCTATTTTCTGGAAAATTGAAATCAAGATGGTCTGGACCATTCATAGTCAAAAGAGTTTTCCCGTACGGAACACTAGAGTTAATAAATTCAAATGGGATTGAATTTAAAGTTAATGGTCACAGAGTTAAACATTACGTACATGATCCGATGGAAGTTGACAACGAAGTTAATCACAATTTCAACACCACAGCTAACTAAGTGTGGGGAGAATCGAATCTTTTTAGGGTAATATGTATTTCTGTTAGAGTTAGATATTCTGTTTTCGTGTAGTTCTCGAGAATGGAATCCGAATGGTCTTTCCCTAGCAGACCCTAAAGAACTAGTCTTCTCCCCCCATTCTGAATTTTTATTTTTTATTTAGGTTTTACGAGATGAAGAATTCCTTTGATTTAAACCATGGTCTAATGCTACACGCTTTGATTACTAAACGTAATAATGACACACTTCCGAGTGACCTGGTGTCAGTAATAAGAAGCAGATGTGACGAAGTAAGAAAAGAACTCAGGAACGATCATAATAAGTTACATTTTGGTAAAGGAAAATCAAAATCCGCAGCGAAAAGAAGAGCACAACACCTTGAAAGATGTCACAAATGCGGAAAATGGTCACACGAAGGAAAATGCTCGACGAATCAAACATATTCCAATACCGAGTTCGTTACTTTATGCAGAGAAGGACCGTTCATATGTTTAGAAGAAAAATCGTTGAATGCTCGAGGTTACACCTATGTAGCTATGGAAAACCAATTAGTCCGACTATATTATGAGTGGGCTAAAGCAGGTCACTGAGAATTCTATCTCACAGGTAAGTATGTACAGTTTTTATTTTTTTATTTGCTTTTAACCTTTTGATAATAAATGCTGAATCATTCGCTATAAATTATTAAATTGGTATTCAATAAAATTAGGTATGCGTAACCGAAATTATTGATATCATACAAAAATTTATTACATCACTGCGAAATTTACCGTTTATTCTTAAGGTATAAATATCTTTAATCAATCAACCCAAAATATTTCAAAAATTCGTCAGGAGTAAAACTAGGTAATATAGCCGAAATTACTTTACCGAAAAGAGGGGCGTATATTTTTGACAATATTTGATTGATTAAAGTGGGATAAAAGACCAAAAAGATTTTTAATTTTATTTTTACTTTGTTTTTAAAATTAATATTAAATTATTATTGTAAACTTTTTAAAATCAATATATTTAAGTTTGTAAATATTTGAAAAATTAATATTTTTAATAAGTTTGTATGTATAAAAATATTAATAATATGAATTTTTAATTTTATGCATTTTAAATTTAAGTTTGGTGTGAATTTAAAAACAAAAATTTACCTTATTTCGTTAAGTTAAAAATTTGATATTTAAAATTCATCGTGAGTTGAAAACTAGGTCATTGAACCGAAATTGCTCTACCCGAGGGCGGGACGAGAAATTTTGTTATCATTATTTTTAATCTTATTGATCTAAAGTATGCCAAAAACATTAAAAAAAACCTGAAAATCTTTGCTTTTAAAACAATCACTTTAAAATGACAAATTTTAAATTTTGTTGAGGGACGGACTAGGTAAAAGTACCGAAACTACCTCTACCTAAAGTAAAAGCAAACAAAATTTTAAAAAATTATTCATTTAAATTGTTTTAATAAATAAAAGTTTTATAAAAAGAAAATATTATGTATATATTTGTTTGTAGTTTATATTATGTACAAAATAGGGTAAAATAGCACACTTTTAAAAACTGGCATTAAGTTCAGCAAAAGCTACTAATTTTAACGACAAGACGTAAAATATCAAATGTGATATAAAACAATAGGTTTGCAAACTCGATATTTTTAATCATTTTTCTACACTAATCACCCTCATGAATTTAAATTTTTACTGATTTCTTGCAAATGAGGGCATTGCAAGATCTCAAGTGTGGGAAGGGGTTAAATTCTTTCGGTTTAAACATTTAATTTATACACTTAGTTTATTTGCTAAATTTTGTGAAAATTTGGAAAATTTTCAACTAAATGAACTCAACATCATGTTTATACATATTTATGAACGATAAAACTAGGTGTTAACACCGAAATTATTGTTACCTTGGAAAGGACATAAATTGAGAAACAACCCAAAACGCTTGAATTCATTTAAAATGGAATAGAGGAGAATAAAAAGGCAAAGAAAGAAATAAATAAAAGCTGAGTGTGGGAAGAATTCACCAAGTTCTTTAAAACATATATCACATATCTGTACAAGCTTATTGCAGGTACTTTTGTTTTGGACTAAACTAATCAGTTTTACCCGATTTATTGTAACACTTTTGAAAGAAAGATGGATCTACACGATGAATCAATTCCATTATTATAAGGAAGTAAAGTCTTCCGAAAAAGACACGCGCTTCTTGATTTAGGTCAGGAAGTTGTCGTCCAGACCAGTTGTAGAATCTACGAAAAACCTTGAAAAGTTTTCTCGAAAATCAGCTGGAAATCCACGGACCTCAGCATCAACAGGGTCGCCAAGTGGTCAGACTTATCCTAACCATGAGAGGATCTGTCTCGTAAAATGAGGAGGATGCCGTGCAAATTAGCTTGATAAGACTAATGAATCAGACCCCCAGTAAGGATAATCTCCTTAAAGATTAAAAATCAGCTTTTAAGCCTGATATTACTCAATCCTTGAGATTGACTTTAAAGATTGAAAATTACAAACTCATGGAATTCGATGATATCTAAACTCGAACTTGAACGAGAAAATATTTTGATCAAATTACAAACCGATTTGTTTTCTGAAAACCTATTTTCAATGCGTTCATTACCATTGAACGTAAAATCCAGAGAATTCCTCAGAATTCATTAGGTCACCTGAACCAAATCGGGTGTCAACCGTAAGAACGGTGGTTGCATAGCATGGTCGAAGACAGGACCTTGTGCCAGACCGAAAAACTATAGGGTGATCTTTACTATTGCTCCTACAAAGGATAGTAATTGCATCCGACACGATATAGACCATAATCAAAAGCATGTCATTAGACATTGCCTTAACAGTTGCTTGTTCATCGCTTTCCTTTACAACCAGACGGTAGTTTACTGAAAGGTAATATACGGAACAAGTAAACTGGACGTGTTGCTTTCCTAATACAAGGTTAGCAAGTGGGTGACACAAAACCATAAGTTTTGAGCTAAAATTTTCAAATCTAAAACCCACACAACCCACAAAAACATTTTGCAACACCGGTGAAGGGTTATTCCGGAAAACTTATCTAGGGTAAAAACTAGATTGAATTTTCAAAAGATCAAATGTTTTCATAAAGATCCAATTTCCTAACGGATCTAAATTTTTATAGTCATGTGAGACTGTAAACTACATCGTTACCATCATTGTTCATAACTGCCGTATTGAAATCATTGATGTACAAAGTGTGAAGAATAAAGAAGTGATTCTAGTAAAGTTATATTCAAGTTCTATATTGCTTGAGGACAAGCAACGCTCAAGTGTGAGAATATTTGATAATGCTAAAAACGAACTTATATTTCATAGCATTATCCTTCAAGAAAGACAAGCTTTTAGTTGCAATTGTTCTAATTTCAAGTCATTATCATTTAAATAATAAAAAGGTGAAGACAAAAGACAGATTCGACGATTTGAAGACGCAAATGACCAAAAAGCTAAAAAGTACAAAGTACAATTCAAGTGGTTCAATTTATTGATGAGAAACTTCTCAAAATTACAAAAGTACAAGCCGCAAAACGCAAAGTACAAGATATTAAATTATACGAAAAGGCGTTCGAAAATTCGGAACCGAGACATGAACCAACTTTCAACGCTCGACGCAACGGAGCTGAAAGTACAAGTCAACTATGCACAAGAATATAATATAATATTTAAATAATTCATAATAAGAATAATAATAAATAATAAAAAGTTGTTAATTGAGCATAGTTAAGGGGTCATAAGTAAAAATTTCAAATTAATCATTTGCTTATAAAACGAGACTACGGAGTAATGAAAGATACACCTTTCTCTATCTTTTTCTTTCCCTTATATTTATATATCAATTATCACTCCAATTAGTAATCTCAATTTGCAATTTTAATTTTAAGTTAGTGATAATAATAAGGTTGGGTTAGTCGAGTGTTTTAAGGTTTTGTAAGTCGGAACTCTGTCCGTGTACCACTACGCTATTAATACCCACTGTAAGTTATGGTTAATGTTATTTTTAAATTAATGTCTCATAGCTAAGTTAATATTATGCTTATTTAAATCGAAGTAATCATGATGTTGGGCTAAATATTAAGATGGGGTAATTGGGCTTTGTACCATAATTGGGGTTTGGACAAAAGAACGACACTTGTGGAAATTAGACTATGGGCTATTAATGAGCTTTATATTTGTTTAATTAAATGATAGTTTGTTAATTTAATATAAAGATTTACAATTGGACGTACCTATAAATAACCATATACACTCGATCGGACACGATGGGCGGGATATTTATAAGTACTAATAATCGTTCATTTAACCGACACAGGGATGGATTAATAGTCAATGGACTTATGAAAATAGGGGTGAATTATATACAAGGAAAATTGGTGTAATTATAGTTTAAGTCCCCAATTAGTTGGAATATTTGACTTCGGATATAAGGATAATTTGATGATGACACTCGCACTTTATATTTCTGACTGATGGACTGTTATGGACAAAAACTAGATGGACATATTGAATAATCCAAGACAAAGGACAATTAACCCATGGTAATAAACTAAAATCAACACGTCAAACATCATGATTACGGAAGTTTAAATAAGCATAATTCCTTTATTTCATATTTAATTGCACTTTTAATTATCGCACTTTTATTTACTGTCATTTTATTTAATTGCACATTTAAAAACGTAAATATCTTCGTCTATGTACGAACAACGCCGATTGATGGCAAAAACTAAATTTCGGGACGGAATTTCTTTTAACGGGTAGGACTATAACAATCCTCACTTTTCGACTTCCGATTTTACTAAAATACCTAGAGTTGTTATATACGAATAAATTTAACGTTGACCGAATAAACGTACGCATAAAATAAATAATATAATTATAAATATTATAAATAAGATTATGTCATATAATATAACATAATTACATCAATGAATATATATATAATATTTATATTACTTTTGTTATTTAGTTAATAGAATATATAATTAACTAAATAATAAATAATATTATAACATTTATAAAACTAATAAAAAATAAAAATTAATAATCATAAATTTTAATTTTTATAAAAACTAAATATAATAATAATTTTTATATAAAATTCGTATTTAATAATTAAACAAATATAGAAATAAAATGTTAAATGTTCTTAGAAATGTATTAAACGATTTTTTTTAGAATTTGATAAAAAAAATCAAAACTATATCTACTTTTAATAAATAAATACAAAATTACAAACTACTTTTTCTTATTTTAACTTTTAAGATTTACTTTTAATAAAAATACAAATTACTTTTTCTTATTTTACCTTTTATGATTTATTTTTAATAAAAATACAAACTACTTTTTCTTATTTTAACTTTTAAGATTTACTTTTAATAAAAATACAAACTACTTTTTCTTTTAAGATTTACTTTTAATAAAAATACAAACTACTTTTTCTTATTTTAACTTTTAAGATTTACTTTTAATAAAAATACAAACTACTTTTTCTTATTTTAACTTTTAAGATTTACTTTTAATAAAAATACAAACTACTTTTTCTTATTTTAACTTTTAAGATTTACTTTTAATAAAAATACAAACTACTTTTTCTTATTTTAACTTTTAAGATTTACTTTTAATAAAAATACAAACTACTTTTTCTTATTTTAACTTTTAAGATTTTTTTTAATAAAAATACAAACTACTTTTTATTTTAACTTTTAAGATTTACTTTTAATAAAAATACAAACTACTTTTTCTTATTTTAACTTTTAAGATTTACTTTTAATAAAATTACAAACTACTTTTTCTTATTTTAAATTTTAAGATTTACTTTTAATAAAATTACAAACTACTTTTTCTTATTTTAACTTTTAAGATTTACTTTTAATAAAAATACAAACTACTTTTTCTTATTTTAACTTTTAAGATTTACTTTTAATAAAAGTACAAACTACTTTTTCTTATTTTAACTTTTAAGATTTACTTTTAATAAAAATACAAACTACTTTTTCTTATTTTAACTTTTAAGATTTACTTTTAATAAAAATACAAACTACTTTTATTATTTTATTTTTTTACCTAATATTTTCAACTATAAATACCACATACACTTCTCATTTCAAACTTGCACCTTAATCTCTCAATTCTCTCTTGAAGAACTACTTCTAGTTGATATCCCGGTCACTTATTTACTTTACTTTCCTTTCTTGCGTGGAATACTTCAACTGCTATTTAAGGTGAATTCATAGCCCCTCTTTATTACTAGCAAAACTTATTTACTTTTGGGGTGAGACACATGCTGTTTTTTTTACTTTTTACACTTTAGACACAAGTACCAAACTGCTTAAACTATGCTATACCCGGCTTTGTTCGGCTAAAGTCCCTACAGTGATATTTTTAAGTGCTCGGCATGCTAGGTTATTGGGGGTAGGCCTATCGGGAGTAACGTCCTTGATACATTTAACTATGTCTTTGTATTACTTGATAATGAAATTAAACCGACAAGTAGAACTAACTTGTCATGGGGCATACTATCATTTAGTTTAAATACACGAATTGGCATAACTATTTCTTTCGATCTTTCGAGATCAACTTTACAAACTAAATCTCGTGGTCTAAAATAACGGTCAAACTTTTTGTTAAACCTATGAACTTCACTCAACCTTTTTGGTTGACACTTTAAGCATGTTTTGTCTCAGGTGATGAATAAGATGATTGCCATGACTGCTACTTGATGAATTGAATGCTGCTACATGGAGTCTTCATTTCATTACATTTACTTTACATTAAGACTACTATTATTATTTCAGTTTGAATTTGATGTAAAACTTTTAATGCTTTCGCTGTTTTATTAATAAATGTTTTATTCAAAACGTCTCATATAGAGTCGTTCTCGTTTATACAACTGTGATTTGATATAATTAGTCACAAATACCCTAGGCCCTATTTGGGGGTGTGACAGATTGGTATCAGAGCAGAGTTGTTGTAGAGAACCAGGATTGCATTTTATGTGTGCCTTATATAATTAGGTACCTTAGCAATGTAGGACTACAACTTTCCTTGACCATAGTGCCTTTAATTGTTGCCTTTAACTGTTAAATGCTACACTATACTTTAAAAACTTTACTTATCTTAGAATGCCAAGCCAATCTAAGAATTTTCTTAAGTACTATCCAATTAAGCCACCGCATTTAAATGCGACACCATAATTGATAATGCTAAAAATGAACATATATTTCATAGCATTATTCCTCAAGAAAGACAAGCTTTTAGTTGCAATTGTTCTATTTAAAAGTGATATTCGTTTAAATAATAAAAGTGAAGACAAAAGACAGATTCGAAGAATTGAAGACGCAAAGGTCCAAAAAGCTCAAAAGTACAAAATACAATCAAAGTGGTTCCAATTATTGATAAGAAACGTCTCGAAATTACAAGAGTACAAGATTCAAAACGCAAAGTACAAGATATTAAATTGTTCGCAAGGACGTTCGAAAATCCGGAACCGGGACATGAGTAAACTCTCAACGCTCGACGCAACGGACTAAAAATTACGAGTCAACTATGCACATAAATATAATATAATATTTAAATAATTCTTAAAATTATTTATATATTATATTTATATTAAAAATCCGTCGGCAAACAAAGAGCCAAAGCTGGGTGAGATGTAATTTTAAACTCCGCGAGTTGCGGAGTTTGAAGGCAAAAAATTACGCGACTCGCGGAGTTCACCTGGACTCAAATTCCTATAAAAGCCAACGCAGTTCGACGAGTTTTAATATCATATAATCTATCTCTCTCTCAATATATACGTAATATATATATATATATATATATATTTATATTTTAATTTTAATTTTAATTTTAATTTTAATTCTAATAATAAGGATATGTTAGCGAATGTTGTAAGGGTGTAAGTCAAAATTCTGTCCGTGTAACGCTACGCTATTTTTAATCATTGTAAGTTATGTTCAACCTTTTTACATTAATGCCTCGTAGCTAAGTTATTATTATGCTTATTTAATCCAAAGTAATCATGATGTTGGGCTAAAAATATTAAAATTGGGTAATTGGGCTTTGTACCATAATTGGGGTTTGGACAAAAGAACGACACTTGTGGAAATTATACTATGGGCTATTAATGGGCTTTATATTTGTTTAACTAAATGATAGTTTGTTAATTTTAATATAAATATTTACAATTGGACGTCCCTATAAATAACCATATACACTCAATCGAACACGATGGGCGGGGTATTTATATGTACGAATAATCGTTCATTTAACCGGACACGGGAATGGATTAATAGCCACTAGAATTATTAAAATAGGGGTGAAATTATGTACAAGGACACTTGGCATAATTGTTAACAAAGTATTAAAACCTTGGGTTACACTCAGTCGACATCCTGGTGTAATTATTAAACAAAGTATTAAAATCTTGTTACAGTTTAAGTCCCCAATTAGTTGGAATATTTGACTTCAGGTATAAGGATAATTTGACGAGGACACTCGCACTTTATATTTATGACTGATGGACTGTTATGGACAAAAACCAGACGGACATATTAAATAATCCAGGACAAAGGACAATTAACCCATGGGCATAAAACTAAAATCAACACGTCAAACATCATGATTACGGAAGTTTAAATAAGTATAATTCTTTTATTTCATATTTAATTTCCTTTATTTTATATTTAATTGCACTTCTAATTATCGCATTTTTATTTATTGTTATTGTATTTAATTGCACTTTTAATTATCGTACTTTTTAATTATCGCAAGTTTATTTTATCGCACTTTTATTATTCGCAATTTCATTATCGTTATTTACTTTACGCTTTAAATTAAGTCTTTTATTTATTTAATATTTTACATTTGGTTTTAACTGCGACTAAAGTTTTAAAATCAACAAACCGGTCATTAAACGGTAAAAACCCCCCTTTATAATAATAATATTACTTATATATATATTTGTATTTTTATAAATTAAACTAATATAGCGTTAAGCTTTGATTAAAAGATTTTCCCTGTGGAACGAACCGGACTTACTAAAAACTACACTACTGTACAATTAGGTACACTGCCTATAAGTGTTGTAGCAAGGTTTAAGTATATCCATTCTCTAAATAAATAAATATCTTGTGTAAAATTGTATCGTATTTAATAGTATTTCCTTGTAAAATTTAATAGTATTTTATACCCCTTAGCTTTGACATCAAGTATTTTTGGCGCCGCTGCCGGGGAACTTAAACGCCGAAAGCGCAACGCTAAATATAAAAAAATATATATATATATTTTTAGTTTACTTTTACAAAAAGACGCTTTTGTAAAAATACGTTTTAAATATTCGAAAACATAAAAAGAAAAACAAAAATATAATATTTTTAAGAGTTTGTTAAATATTTAAGTTTTATAAAGTTTCTTTATTTTTATTTTATAAAATTATAAGTTTTATTTAAATATTTTGTTTTTATTTAAAACATAAAATCAAAAACGAAAAAAAAAATTATATATAAATCTAGTTTTAAGATTTTTATTTATAAAATTGTAACATATTTTTATTTCTATTCTAGTTTTTAAAATATAAGTTTTATTTAAATTATATAAATATTTTAATTAAATTAAAAACAGAAAAATAAAAAAATATATATAAATAAAATTACGTTGAACCTGTCAAACGAAGCAACCTGGTCTGAAATTTAAAACCCCGCGACTCGCGGAGTTTTCCAGCCTCGGGTACCGCAAGTCGCGGAGCAGCCCTGACACGGGTACACAGGAACCCTAACAGCATTAATTACGGGATAATTATTATTATTATTAATTCTAAACCCTAATTAGGGTATTTTTATTATAATATTTAGTTTTAATTAGTTTATTTTGTTTTATTTAATTTTATTTAGTTTAATTAAATTATAAAATTAAAAATTTTATAAAATAAATAATATAAAAATAATATTTTTATAAAAATTGTACTTTTTACAACTTTTATAAAAATAATATTTAGTATATTTTTACAACTTTTTAATTGTTTTAGCGTAATATTTGTGTTTTTCGCTAGTTTTTAGTTTTAAACTTAATTTTTGCCATAGTTATTTTTATTTATAGATTTTTAGGCTTTGTCGTAAAATTCCTTAAGTGCTTTTTCTTTAGACTAAGATCTAGGTGCTTTAGAATTTTGCGACGCCTTTTTAAATTTTAGTGCTTTTTTTTTAAGTTATTGCCATTTGGGATATAGTTTTACTTGTAAGCTTTAATATTTTTAGACACCTTTTACCTATGTATCAATTATCATTCCAATTAGTAATCTCAATTTTCAATTATAATTTTAAGTTAGTGATAGTAATAAGGTTGGGTTAGTCGAGTGTTTTTAAGTTCTATAAGTCATTTCTTTTTATTTCTTATTTTCCGACGCCTTTTATTTTTTAACCCTTTTCTTTTTCTTTTTCGACGCACTCTTTTTCTTTCTTATTTCTCGCTATTCTAGTTTTAGGACATAGATTTTTTTTTCTACTTCTTATCTAAATTTCTTAAAATTACGAAAATTTATTTTATGTGGTTAAATTGATAGACATCAAAATTTTCTGGTTCGTAGTAATAGTTGGATTTGTACGTGGACCGGGTTATTGGAGCCAAACAGTCCTCAATTATATTGAGACCAAACGAATCCTGCCCCTCTGCTGCATCTTTTGGCTATTCGAAACGTGGGCAAAATTAGAAAAGTCTATTAATTGGATAACTTATATAATTTTTCTTTCCTTTTTAAAAACTAATAGGATATTCAGTGAATGCACCGAACAAGACGTTCACCACCTTTTGTACGTTCACCACCTGTAACTAGATCAAGACATTTAGCAAATATTACTGCCGTTGATTTTTCTTTAGAATCGTCATCCAGTCGACCAAGTACTCCAATTCAAATTTCCAATAATCCATTTTTTGAACCCGACCTCACAATTGAGAATCCGGAGAATATTCAGGGACGATTCATAGATCATGAACCATTAAATTTTCCTCCGGAACCACCAATCATTCAAACAGAGATTATTGAGGAACGAACCATTAAATCAGAATCCTCTAGTGATTCCGATTCAACAAATTCAATTATGGAGAATCTAGAACCTTTAAGTATGGAAGACCGAATGAGAGCTAAACGTACTGGCCAAGGTCACGCAATTACTCATCCAGACATTAATGCGCCAGATTATGAAATCAAAGGACAAATTCTACACATGGTGACTAATCAATGCCAATTTAGTGGTGCGCCGAAGGAAGATCCAAATGAACATCTTCGTACCTTTAATAGGATCTGCACTTTATTTAAAATAAGAGAAGTTGAGGATGAACAGATATATCTCATGTTATTTCCCTGGACTTTAAAGGAAGAAGCCAAAGATTGGTTGGAATCGTTACCTGAAGGGGCGATTGATACATGGGACGTTTTAGTTGAAAAATTTCTTAAACAATTCTTTCCGGCATCTAAAGCCGTAAGACTTCAAGGAGAAATTGTTACGTTCACACAGAAACCGAATGAAACTCTATATGAGGCGTGGACAAGATTTGGAAAGTTATTAAGAGGATGTCCGCAACATGGTTTAGACACATGTCAAATAGTACAAATATTCTACCAAGGATGCGACATCACTACAAGAAAAGACATCGATATAGCAGCTGGTGGTTCCATTATGATGAAAATCGAAACTGATGCTTATAAAATTATTGATAACACTGCTTCCCACTCACATGAGTGGCACCAAGAAAAAGATATCGTTAGATCATCTAAAGCAGCTAGAGCCGATTCTAGCCATGACTTAGATTCCATTTCCGCAAAGATAGATGCTGTCAAGAGACGAATGGAAAAGATGACTAAGGATATTCACTCAATACGAATTAGTTGTGATCAGTGTGGAGGACCACATTTGACAAAAGATTGTCTCAGTATTGAATTAACAATGGAACAAAGAGAGAATATTTCATACATAAACCAAAGGCATGGAAATAATTATCAGAATAATTATCAACCGCCAAGACCGATCTACAATCAAAACCAGAATTATATTCGAAATATTCCATACAACAACCAACAAGGTCCTAGCAATCAACAAGTATCTATCAATACTTACAACCGGCAAAGACCTAATTTTCAAAACAAACCACCACAAACCGATGATAAAAAGCCGAATTTAGAAGATATGATGACGAAGCTAGTTGAAACTCAAACGCAGTTTTTCACATCTCAAAAACAAACTAATGAACAAAATGCTCAATCACTTAGAAATCAACAAGCTTCTATTCAAAACTTGGAACAAGAAGTAAGTAACCTAGCAACGTTAATAGGTGAAAGAAAACCGGGAAGTTTACCTAGTGATACAAATGCAAACCCCCGGAATGAAACAGCTAAAGCCATTACCACAAGAAGTGGTACAACACTTAAACCACCTGAAATACCTGTAACTTCTGATGAAGCTATTCCTACTCCACAAGAACCACAACCTGATCAAGATAAGGAAAAAGAACCGGTAGTTGAAAAGGTTAATGAAGATAACACAGTTAAGGCTAAACCTTATGTTAAACCATACCAACCACCACTTCCTTACCCGAGTAAAATGAAGAAAGAGAAACTTGAAGCCGAGCAATCCAAATTCTTGGATATGTTTAAACAGATAAATGTAAATCTTCCTTTCATTGATGTGATTTCAGGAATGCCTAGATATGCCAAATTCTTGAAAGATCTGATCACGAATAGAAAGAAAATGGAAGAACTCTCGGCTGTTACTATGAACGCTAATTGTTCAGCAGTGCTGTTGAATAAGATACCAGAAAAATTATCTGATCCAGGAAGTTTCACAATTCCATGTTTTCTGGGTAGTCTTAGTTCAATAGAAGCATTGGCAGACTTAGGTGCTAGTATAAATTTAATGCCGTATTTACTATACGCTAAACTAGACCTTGGAGAATTGAAACCAACAAGAATAAGCATACAACTAGCCGATCGATCAATAAAATATCCTAGAGGGATAATGGAGAACATGCTAGTTAAAGTTGGTACTTTAGTATTTCCAGTAGATTTTGTTTTTCTGGACATGGAAGAAGATTCTCAAGTTCCTCTCATATTAGGAAGACCATTCTTAAACACGGCTAAAGCAATGATAGACATGTTTGGTAAGAAATTGACCCTAAGTATAGAGGACGAGAGTGTTACCTTTTCAGTTGATAGAGCAATGCAACAACCGCAATCTGCAGATGATACATGTTATTATATTCAAACTATAGATTCACATGCAGAATTGTTAGAAGAATTTCCAGAATTACAAGGAACAGGAGAATGTTCTTTAGGAGAAGGAACTGAACCAATTGATGAAGTTGAAATGTTAGCTACACTTATAGCTAATGGATATGAACCAACAACAGAAGAAATTCAAATGTTAAAAGAAGAAGACAGATATCGATATAAATCATCGATAGAAGAACCACCGAAATTAGAGTTAAAGCCACTTCCAAACCATTTGGAATACGCTTATTTACATGGTGAATCTGAATTACCTGTAATAATATCGTCTTCTCTTACTGAAAATGAGAAATCACAACTCATTTCTGTGTTGAAAGCTCATAAACAAGCCATTGCATGGAAGATTCATGATATTAAAGGAATAAGTCCTTCGTATTGCACACATAAAATCCTTATGGAAGAAGGTCATAAAACGTATGTGCAACGCCAACGAAGACTAAATCCGAATATGCAAGATGTTGTTAAAAAAGAAATAATTAAACTGCTAGATACAGGTTTAATTTATCCAATTTCTGATAGCCCATGGGTAAGCCCAGTTCAATGCGTGCCTAAGAAGGGTGGCATGACTGTCATTACAAATGAAAAAAATGAGCTTATTGCTACTAGGACTGTAACAGGATGGCGTGTATGTATTGATTATAGAAAATTAAATGACGCCACCAGAAAAGATCACTTTCCCTTACCTTTCATTGATCAAATGTTGGAAAGGCTAGCCGGAAATAGTTACTATTGTTTTCTTGATGGATTTTCCGGATATTTTCAAATTCCAATAGCACCCGAAGATCAAGAGAAAACCACGTTCACGTGCCCTTATGGTACTTTTGCTTACAAACGCATGCCATTTGGACTTTGCAACGCCCCTGCAACCTTTCAAAGGTGTATGATGGCGATTTTTCATGACATGATAGAAGAATGCATGGAAGTTTTCATGGATGACTTTTCAGTCTTCGGTGATACATTTGAATCATGTCTAGCTAATCTTGAACGAATGCTGATTAGATGCGAACAATCAAATCTAGTACTTAATTGGGAGAAATGCCATTTCATGGTTAAAGAAGGCATCGTTCTTGGACATAAAATTTCAAAAGAAGGAATTGAAGTGGATAGAGCTAAAGTAGATGTAATTGCTAAACTTCCACATCCCACCAATGTTAGAGGAGTTAGGAGTTTTCTAGGGCATGCCGGTTTTTACCGACGTTTCATAAAAGATTTTTCTAAAATTGCCACTCCTATGAATAAACTCCTAGAAAAGGATGCTCCATTCATCTTTTCAGATGAATGTATCAAATCTTTTAATATTCTTAAAGAGAAACTTACTAATGCGCCGATCATGATAACACCAAATTGGAATCTACCGTTTGAACTAATGTGCGATGCAAGTGATTTTGCAATGGGAGCCGTTTTAGGACAAAGGGTTGAAAAACGATTTCAACCTATATATTATGCTAGTAAGACGTTACAAGGAGCACAAACGAACTATACAACTACTGAAAAAGAACTCCTTGCTATTGTCTTTGCTTTTGACAAATTTGGTTCATATCTCATTCTAGCAAAAACGGTGGTCTATACCGACCATTCTGCTCTTAGATACCTATTTTCGAAACAAGATGCCAAACCAAGATTAATCCGTTGGATCTTACTCTTACAAGAGTTTGATATTGAAATCCGAGATAAAAGAGGAGCAGAAAATCTCGCCGCTGATCATCTTTCTCGTCTTGAAAATCTCGAATTAGAAGTTCTAAATGAATCGGCCATACAAGACAACTTTCCTGATGAATATCTATTGAAGATAGATTATAATGAAATTCCATGGTTTGCAGACTATGCAAACTATTTAGTATGTGGATTCCTTGAAAAAGGATTATCGTACCAAAAACGAAAGAAATTCTTCAGTGATATAAAACACTATTTCTGGGAAGATCCACATCTATTTAAAAGTTGTCCAGATGGAATAATACGCCGATGTGTATTCAGAGATGAAGCTAGTAAAATTTTAAACCATTGTCACACAGGACCAACAGGAGGGCATTATGGGCCTCAACTAACAGCAAGAAAAGTTTATGATGCTGGATTCTATTGGCTTACAATTTACAAAGACGCACACCTTCTTTGCAAATCCTGTGATGCTTTTCAAAGGGCCAGAAAAATAAGTCAACGTGATGAAATGCCACAAAATGTCATTCAAGTATGCGAAGTATTTGAAATTTGGGGTATTGACTTTATGGGTCCATTTCCAAAATCTCATAATAATCTCCATATTCTCGTAGCCATTGATTATGTATCTAAATGGGTGGAAGCACAAGCTCTCCCAACTAACGATGCACGAGTTGTAGTCAACTTTTTAAAACGTCTTTTTGCAAGGTTTGAAACACCGAAAGCTTTAATAAGTGATCGGGGAACTCATTTTTGTAATAATCAACTTGAGAAAGTTCTCAAAAGATATGGAGTAACTCATAAAATCTCCACCGCATATCATCCACAAACAAGTGGACAAGTTGAAAATACCAACTGAGCTTTAAAACGTATTCTAGAAAAAACCGTAGGATCAAATCAGAAGGAATGGTCCATTAAATTGGAGGATGTACTCTGGGCTTTTAGAACAGCCTACAAAACTCCAATTGGAACCACACCTTTTAAACTCGTCTACGGAAAAGCATGTCATCTTCCAGTAGAAATTGAACACAAAGCATTTTGGGCTTTGAAGACATGTAATCTTGATTTACATGAAGCCGGACGTCTACGGTTAAGTCAACTAAACAAATTAGAAGAATTAAGACATGAAGCATACGAAAATTCGTTAATCTATAAGGAAAAAACAAAGAAATGGCATGATAAAAGAATCAGAAGTTTAAAAGAATTTAAAGAAGGAGACAGAGTTCTTCTTTTCAATTCACGATTCAAGCTATTTCCTGGAAAATTGAAATCAAGATGGTCTGGACCATTCATAGTCAAAAGAGTTTTCCCATACAGAACGATAGAATTAATAAATTCAAATGGGATTGAATTTAAGGTTAATGGTCACAGAGTTAAACAGTACATAGATAGTCCAATGGAAGTTGACGATGAAGTTAATCACAATTTCGATACCACAGCTAACTAAGTGTGGGGAGAATCAAGTCTTTAAAGGATAATATGTATTTCTGTTAGAGTTAGATTGTCTGTTTTCGTGTAGTTCTCGAAAATAGAACCCGAATGGTCTTTCCCTAGCAGACCCTAAAGAACTAGTCTTCTCCCTCCATTCTGAATTTTTATTTTTTTAGGTTTTTACGAAATGAAGACTTCCTGTGAACTAAACCATGGTCTAATGCTACACTCTTTGATCACTAAACGTAATAATGACACACTTCCGAGTGAAATAGTATCAGTAATCAGAGAAAGATTGGACGGAGTAAGAAAAGAATCCAGATGCGAAGATAATAAGTTACAATTTGGTAAAGGAAAATCAAAATCCGCAGCGAAAAGAAGAGCACGACACCTAGAAAGATGTCACAAATGCGGAAAATGGTCACATGGAGGTAAATGTTCAAATAATCAAACCTATTCAAACACCGAATTTGTTACTTTATGCAGAGACGGACCGTTCATATGTTTAGAAGAAAAAACACTGAATGCTCGAGGTTACGCCTATGTAGCCATGGAAAACCAATTAAACCTACTATCTTATGAATGGGATAGATCATATAACTAAGAATACTATCTCACAGGTAAGTCTGTACAGTTTTTATTTTTTTATTTTTATTTTTAACCTTTTGATAATAAACGCTAATTTGTTCGCTATAAAGTATTAAATTGGTATTGAATAAAATTAGGTTTGGCGACCGAAATTATTGATATCATTCAAAAATTTATTACATCACTGCGAAATTTAACGTTTATTCTTAAGGTATAAATATCTTTAATCAATCAACCCAAAATATTTCAAAAATTCGTCATGAGTTAAATTAGGTCATGGAACCGAAATTACTTTACCGAAAAGAGGGGCGTATATTTTTGATAATATTTGATTGATTAAAGTGGGATAAAAGCCAAAAAGATTTTTAATTTTACCATGTTTTAAAAAATTAATATATAAAAATTAAAATAATATTGTAAACTTTTTAAAATTAATATATTTAAAATTGTAAATATTTGAAAAATTAATCTTTTTAATATAAGTTTGTATGTTTAAAAACAAAAATATAATATAAGTTTGGTGTGAATTTATAATTTTTATTATATGAATTCTTAATTTTATGCATTTTAAATTTAAGTTTGGTGTGAATTTAAAAACAAAAATTTACTTTATTTCGCTAAGTTAAAAATATGATTTTTAAAATTCGTCGTGAGTTGAAGACTAGGTCTTTGAACTGAAATTGCTTTACCCGAGGGAGCGACGAGAACTTTTATTATCATTATTTTTAAACTTATTGAATTAAAGTATGCCAAAAACATTAAAAAAAACTCAAAAATCTTAGCTTTTAAAACAATCGCTACAAAAAGTCAAATTTTAAAATTTTGTCGAAGGACGGACTAGGACATCGATCCGAAACGACCTCATCCTAAAACAAAGGAAACAAAATTTTAAATTTATTTTATATTTGTTTTATAAGTTAAGGCTTATATAAAAAAAAAAAATCCAAACACCGCGACTCGCGGTATTTGAAACTGCCAAACGCCGTGACTCGCGGAGAGACCAAAATACAGAAAAAAAATAAAATCGCTGGAACTGATCAGTCCACACACCACACACAAAAACTGCGAACAAAACACCCGAAAAAAACACACTAAAACCTCCAAAAATTGAAATTTTTCACCGTTTTTCATCAAATCTTTTACTAAAATCATGTTGAAAAGGATGCTATCAAGGAATTACTCAAGAAAAACGGTAAATTTCTACACCTAAACACCATTTAATCCGAAAATTGGTGTTCTTGAGCAATTTTTTCCCCAATTCGATTTTGATACTTTTTAGTGTAATTATGCTTAAATTGCTTATGTATTATGCTTGTATAACCTAGATTGATGCTATTTAACATGATTAGATGCCTTAAACTTCAAATTTTGAGTAATCTAGGGTTTGTGTTCTTGAGCAAATTTGGGGCTTTTTGATATAAACAGGTTATGGCCGATTTTTGTCATGAATTGTTGCTAAATTAAGTAGTATAACATGTTTAGGTAGTTAAATGATCCAAACTTTGAGCCTAAGCATGATTTTGAGAATTAAAGTGGACTTTTTCAAGTCTAAAATTCATGAACTTGATTTTTGAGAGATAATGCCATTTGAAACTTGTTTAATTGCTAGTAATGATTATTTTGACATGTTATTTGAGTTGAATGCTTATGAACTTGGTGAACATTTTCGTATATGCTTATTTGAAAAAGTGTAGATTTGATAAAAATATGAAAATGAGCTTATGTTTGATATAAATTGAACATGTCATTGTAATTATTTTGATTGATGATTTTGCTGACACTAATGCATATTTGGATGCACAAAAATTGTGTTTGATATGTTTTGCAGACTGAAAGGGGTAAATCTTCATCCCAAGCTCGCAATGCTCCTGCTGAGAATACGGAACAACAGGAGGTGGATAACTACTACAAACAAGATATACCTCATCCAGTCATGACATTTTCAGATATGCACTTGGAAGATTTGCACCCGAACTTGAGATTTGACAGACGTTGGATAGATTATCCAAAATACCAAAGGGGTTTGCATACTCTTCATTCTAAAGCTGTTGAAGTACCTAGGGTAATAGAATGGGCACCGTTAGAAGCTGTAGAATTAGCCGGGCCAATTAGGGAATTACTTACACAGAGGTATGGTAATTCTACTTTTAACGATTGGGTACGTTTATTCAACATGCGTAGACCTGTATATAAAGTATGGTGTGAAGAATTATTGTGTAGTATAGAAATAAATGATCGGGTAGTTAGTTTAACCGATCGATCTTTTATTAGATTTTTGTTAGGAGGTTCGATGCACCACATGTCTTTACTAGACATGGCTCAGGCTTTACGTATATATACGCCTGAGGAGTTAGCATCTGCCGATTGTAGAGGGTTGATACTAAATGGTAGAAAGATAGACGAAAATTTTGATACGCATGGTGTATGGAGTCAAATGAATAGCCATCACCGATTTAAAGGGGGAAATTACTCTTATTTGGATATAGATAGAGCAGAGTTAAGAGTAATTCATAGGTTTTTAGCCAATTCGATTACACAACGAGGTAAGAATAAGGAAAAGGTAAATGAACAGGATTTGTTTTACCACATGTGTATTCGAGACCCACAAAGCACTGTAAGTATACCTTATTGTGTGGGTTATTATTTATCAGCTATGGTTAGGGGGATGAGACCGCATAGCATAATAGGAGGTGGTATATTTATTACTTTGATTGCTGAATGTCTCGGTGTGGATATAAGTCGGGGGGGATTATTAGTCGAAGAACCAGAACCCCGCGATACAATAGGTTTAAATGTATACCATGGTGCGAAGGTTTTGAAGAGGCGAAATAACGCCGCAGTACAATACCATGGTAGACATCCACAGGTTGAGAGAAACCAACAGCCAGGTAATGTGGGAGGAGGAAATGAAATGACAGAAATGCAAAGGTTTATAGCTTCACAAGAGTATGAAAATGCTAGACATCGAGCATTTGAAAATTGGCAAGTTCATCAAAACCAAATCATAGCTCATTGCCAACATGTAGGTAGAAACTATATTCCTACTCCATCGCCCGTATTTCCTCCCTGGTCTATAGAGATCCAACTACCGTATCCTACGTATAACCCAGCCGAAGCATTTTATAACACATATGGTTATGCATGGAACCCCTACTGGTATCAGTATCATCCCTAGTCTACTTAGTTTTATTTATTTTATAATTTGTAATGTTGATACATTTAATACATATGTTGGAATTGTATTAGTTTTTATAATTTACAAATTTTTATTTTTAGATTTTAATAATGTTTGAATGTGGGGTAATATACCAAACTTCAAAAATATGTATATATGTTTGCAGTTTATCTTATGTACACAACAGGGTAAAACAACGCATTTTCAAAGACTGGCATTAAGTTCAGCAAAAGCAACTAATTTTGACGACAAGATGCAAAATAAATGTGATATAACAATAAGATGGAATGAACAAATGATATGCATCATTTATCATTCAGCAAACAAACGCCAATATGTTTGGAAACTTTGGTAAAATTTAATCATTTTCACACAAATCACCCTCAATAATTTAAATTGTTACTGATTTCTTGCAAATGAGGGCATTGCAAGATCTTAAGTGTGGGAAGGGGTTAAATTCTTTCGGATTTTAAAATTTTTACTTTATACACTTGGTTACCATTAGAAATACTAGTAAAGTAGTAGTTGTATTAGAATCTAGTGCTCTCTGATAATAAAGAACAGCCCTAGTCTTATATACTGACTACCCAATTCTAGTAAAAATTTTCAAAATTTTCAATTAAATGAACTCAAAATCATGTTTATACATATTTATGAACGATAAAACTAGGTTTTAACACCGAAATTATTGTTACCTCGGAAAGGACATAAATTGAGAAACAAACTAAAATGTTAAAATTCATTTAAAATGGAATAGAGGACAATAAAAAGGAAAATAAAAGCCAAGTGTGGGAAAATTTACCAAGATATTTTAAACATATGTCACATATTTCTGTAACAAATAACTGAAAATACTTTTGCTTTGGACTAAACTAAACTGTTTTACCCGATGAAAGAAAAGAAGAGATGGATCTACACGATGAATCAATTCCAACATTAAAAGGAAGTAAAGTCTTCCGAAAAAGAAACGCGCTTCTTGATTTAGGTCAGGAAGTTGTCGTCGTCCAGACCAGCTGTAGGTTGACGAAAAATCTAGAAAAGTCATCACTAAAATCAGCAGAAAATCCACGGACCTCAGCATAAAACAGGGTCGCTAAGTGGTCAGATTTATCCTAACCATGAGAAGGATTTATCTCGTAAAATGGGGGGCACCGTGCAAATTAGCTGGATAAGACTAATGAATCAGATCCCCAGAAAGGATAATCTCCTTAAAGATTAAAAATCAGCTTTTAAGACTGATATTACTCAATTCTAGAGATTGACCTTAAAGATTGAGAATTACAAACTCATGGAATTCAATGATATCTAAACTCAAGCTAGAACGAGAAAATATTTTGATCAAAATTACAAACCGATTTGTTTTCTGAAAAACCATTTTCAATGCGTTCATTACCATTGAACGTAAAATCCTAGGAATTCACCTGGAATTCATTAGGTCACCTGAACCAAATCGGGTGTCAACCGTAAGAACGGTGGTTGCATAGCATGGTCAAAGATAAGACCTTGTGCCAGATCGAAAAATCATAAGGGTGAGCTTTACTATTGCTCCTACCAAGGATAGTAATTGCGTCCGACACGTTATAGACCATAATTAAAAGCATGTCAGGGGACATTGCCTTAACAGTTGCTTGTTCAACGCTTTCCTTTACAACCGGACGGTAGTTTACCGAAAGGTAATATACGGAGCAAGTATACTGGACGTGTTGCTTTCCTAATACAAGGTTAGCAAGTGGGTGACACAAAACCGCAAGTTTTGAGCTAAAATTTTCAAATCTGAAACCCACCAAACCCACAAAAATATTTTGCAAACACCGGTGAAGGGTTATTCCGGAAAACTTATCTAGGGTAAAAGCTAGATTAAAATTTTCAAAAGATCAAATGTTTTCATAAAGATCCAATTTCCTTAATGGATCTAAATTTTATAGTCATGTGGGACTGTAAACCATATCGTTACTACCATTGTTTATAACGCCGTATAGAAATCACTGATGTACAAAGTGTGAAGAATAAAGAAGTGATTCTAGTATTTCAAGACTATATTGCTTGAGGACAAGCAACGCTCAAGTGTGGGAATATTTGATAATGCTAAAAACGAACATATATTTCATAGCAGTATTCCTCAAGAAAGATAAGCTTTTAGTTGCAATTGTTCTATTTAAAAGTGATATTCGTTTAAATAATAAAAGGTGAAGACAAAAGACAGATTCGACGAATTGAAGACGCAAAGGTCCAAAAAGTTCAAAAGTACAAAATACAATCAAAGTGGTTCCAATTATTGATAAGAAACGTCTCGAAATTACAAGAGTACAAGATTCAAAATGCAAAGTACAAGATATTAAATTGTAAGCAAGGACGTTCGAAAATCCAGAACCGGGACATGAGTAAACTCTCAACGCTCGACGCAACGGACTAAAAATTACGAGTCAACTATGCACATAAATATAATATAATATTTAAATAATTCTTAAAATTATTTATATATTATATTTATATTAAAAATCCGTCGGCAAACAAAGAGTCAAAGCTGGGTGAGCTGTAATTTCAAACTCCGCGAGTTGCGGAGTTTGAAGGCAAAAAATTACGCGACTCGCGGAGTTCACCTGGACTCAAATTCCTATAAAAGCCAACGCAGTTCGACGAGTTTTAATATCATATAATCTATCTCTCTCTCAATATATACGTAATATATATATATATATATATATATATATATATATATATATATATATATATATATATATATATATATATATATATATATATATATATATGTTTATATTTTAATTTTAATTTTAATTTTAATTTTAATTCTAATAATAAGGGTATGTTAGCGAATGTTGTAAGGGTGTAAGTCAAAATTCTGTCCGTGTAACGCTACGCTATTTTTAATCATTGTAAGTTATGTTCAACCTTTTTACATTAATGTCTCGTAGCTAAGTTATTATTATGCTTATTTAATTCGAAGTAATCATGATGTTGGGCTAAAAATATTAAAATTAGGTAATTGGGCTTTGTACCATAATTGGGGTTTGGACAAAAGAACGACACTTGTGGAAATTAGACTATGGGCTATTAATGGGCTTTATATTTGTTTAACTAAATGATAGTTTGTTAATTTTAATATAAAGATTTACAATTGGACGTCCCTATAAATAACCATATACACTCAATCGGACACGATGGGCGGGGTATTTATATGTACGAATAATCGTTCATTTAACGGGACACGGGAATGGATTAATAGCCACTAGAATTATTAAAACAGGGGTGAAATTATGTACAAGGACACTTGGCATAATTGTTAACAAAGTATTAAAACCTTGGGTTACACTCAGTCGACATCCTGGTGTAATTATTAAACAAAGTATTAAAATCTTGTTACAGTTTAAGTCCCCAATTAGTTAGAATATTTGACTTCTGGTATAAGGATAATTTGACGAGGACACTCGCACTTTATATTTATGACTGATGGACTGTTATGGACAAAAACCAGACGGACATATTAAATAATCCAGGACAAAGGACAATTAACCCATGGGCATAAAACTAAAATCAACACGTCAAACATCATGATTACGGAAGTTTAAATAAGCATAATTCTTTTATTTCATATTTAATTTCCTTTATTTTATATTTAATTGCACTTCTAATTATCGCATTTTTATTTATTGTTATTGTATTTAATTGCACTTTTAATTATCGTACTTTTTAATTATCGCAAGTTTATTTTATCGCACTTTTATTATTCGCAATTTCATTATCGTTATTTACTTTACGCTTTAAATTAAGTCTTTTATTTATTTAATATTTTACATTTGGTTTTAACTGTGACTAAAGTTTTAAAATCGACAAACCGGTCATTAAACGGTAAAAATCCCCCTTTATAATAATAATATTACTTATATATATATTT